>NC_057735.1:1261222-1298246 GCF_004010195.1 Chiloscyllium plagiosum
GGGGAGGCCGTGTGGAGGGGAGGCCGTGTGGAGGGGAGGCATGTGGTGGGGAGGCCGTGTGGAGGGGAGGCCGTGTGGAGGGGAGGCCGTGTGGAGGGGAGGCCGTGTGGAGGGGAGGCTGTGTGGAGTGGAGGCTGTGTGGAGTGGAGGCTGTGTGGAGGGGAGGCTGTGTGGAGGGGAGGCCGTATGGAGGGGAGGCCGTATGGAGGGAGGCCGTGTGGAGGGGACGTGAAGGTTATGGGGAGAATGTCTGATCAGCTGTGATTATATTGAAAGATGGAGCAGGCTCAAGGGACCGAATGGCCTCCTCCTGTTGCTATTTCCTATGATCATACAGGAGGGACAATGGAGAATGTAGGGGCAATGTCCAAAGGTGGGACATTGTCCATCCAAGGTGTAGAATGTTTCTGTCCTGTTTGGTGGGTTTGGACTGAAGGCTGGAAAGTGGGCCCCCATGTGTCAGAGGGAGTTGGGTGTCCAGGACAGAGTCAGCATTGTCTGGCAGAGAGGATGATCACAATCACTGGGAGAAGTTGGCTGTGCTAGGTGGCAGGTTCAGGATCATTTACATTCTCGGGGTCGGATAGAGTGAGGGCTAGTGAGGGTTGTGGGGGTTCAGGTGGCCTCAGGAATAGAAGCGGTGAGATCCAGGACCTACATAGGGGTTTGCGAGTTGCAGGAAGTCAACGTCAAGAAGGATGAGATCCATGGAAATGGTAGAGGGGTGAGTTTGAAGAGTAGCAGGAGTGAGATGAATCACAAAGCATTGAGGGTGAAAGATAATGGAGAGAACATGGTGGGTAACAGGTGGAAGGTGCAGATTGGTCAAACAGATTGGTCTTCACAATAAACATGAAACACGCAGTATTCTCATCAAAGAAGCCACAGTCCCATACACTGACACTGGTTAAAGTACAGTGCCCAAAAGGAGGAGGATTTTTCTTGGGTGCAGTTACTTCTCTGAATTTTTGATGGACTGGTGAAGATGGGGCATAGTGAGTCCAATGGATACAGAGCCTGTTCATTTCTGCTCTACACCCAAGAGAGCCCACATTGTTCCAGAATTCCTGATATCACTTTCCAATGAGATTCCATGAAATCACAGAGCCCCAGCAGATTGTGAGCTAATTGGGATTTCAGGGTATCAAAGCTCTGGGGGGAAGGGGAGACCAATGTGATCCATAACGATCCCAGGTGCCAGACCGAAGCTACCTCCAGACCTATGTCTCCAGCCAGCAACTCATGCCAGACAACTGGAGTGCGGGGAGGGCAGGGGGCAATGCTGGTGGGTCTCTCATGTCAAGATAAGATCACCATGGTGGTGCTTTAATGTCACCGAACAGAAGTTGCTTGTTGTTTACAGGAAGCTGCAATGACGTGCTGTATGTTCCCTTGGCAATGTCACCATCTGGAATGTGATGAACTGTCCTGTGGGAACACACAGCATCAAGCTCACCATAATGAGCATGCTCACAAGGGAGGAGGCTAGGGCAAGGAGGGATGTGGAGGATAAACTTATCAAAGGCAGGGTCAGAGGGCAAATCTCAAACATAAATGACATCTGTATACACCATTTCAGAGAGTGCTCCACATCTCCTGAAAACAACACAACTATGGCACATAACAGGCCTGCCCATCTCTAGGCATCTGGCAGCTGAGGACAGAGCAGGACAGCGGGTTAAAGGAGCAGCCCAGTTTACAGAGCAGGACAGCGGGTTAAAGGAGCAGCCCAATTTACAGAGCCGGACAGCGGGTTAAAGGAGCAGCCCAGTTTACAGAGCAGGACAGCGGGTTAAAGGAGCAGCCCAATTTACAGAGCCGGACAGGGGGGTAAAGGAGCAGCCCAGTTTACAGAGCCGGACAGGGGGGTAAAGGAGCAGCCCAGTTTACAGAGCAGGCAACAGACAGTTAGGAACCACAGGAACGAAGAATCAATTGTTCAAAAATCCGATCTTTGGCAACACTGCAGCTACCTACAGAGACAATAGAGAAGGTGTCTCGGGATGTCCCAGGGCGATGTCTGACACATGGTAGCTGTTAGTCCTGCACTGGGAGGGAGCCAGTAGCATTGAAGATAACCATGTAAGAACATAAGAACCAGGAGCAGGAGTAGGCCGTCCGGTCCATCGAGCCTGCTCCACCATTCAATAAGATCATGGCTGATCCTTAAGTGGGTTCGGCTCCACTAATCCACCCACTCACTATAATCCTTAATTCCTTTACTATTCAAAAATCTATCTTTGGCTTAAAAACATTCAACGAGGTCGACTCACTTGCTTCACTGACCAGGGAATTCCACAGATTCACTCCCCTCCTGGTGAAGAAGTTCCTCCTCACCTTTCTCTTTATTTTGAGGCAATACTCCCTAATTCCAGTTCCACCTGCCAGTGGAAATAACCTTCCTGCTTCAATCTTGTCTATTCCTTTCATCATTTTATGTTTCTGTAAGACCCCCCTCATTCTTCTAAATTCCAATGAGTATAGTCCCGTCTACCCAGTTTCTCCTCATAAGCCAACTCCGAAATCAACCAAGTGAACCTCCTCTGCAACCCCTCCAGAGCCAGAACATCCCTTCTCAGTAAGGAGACCAAAACTGTACACAGTACTCCAGGTATGGCCACACCAGCGCCTTGTACAACTGCAGCATCACCTCCCGGTGTTTAAACACCATCCCTCTAGCAATGAAGGACAATATTCCATTTGACTTCTTAATTATCTGCTGCACCTGCAAACTAACTTTTTGTGATTCATGCACAAGGATGTCCAGGTCCCTCCGCACAGCAGCATGCTGCAATTTTTCACCATTTAAATAATAGCCCATTTTGCTGTTATTCTTACCAAAATGGACGACATCACATTTACCAACATTGTACTCCATCTGCCAGACCCTTGCCCACTACTGAACCATCCCAAACACCTTCACAATTTACTCATTCTGGGGATCCATTGAGGACCTCTGTGTTAGTCCTAAATAAAAGCAAATTACTGCGGATGCTGGAATCTGAAACCAAAAGAGAAAATACTGGAAAATCTCAGCAGGTCTGGCAGCATCTGTAAGGAGAGAAAAGAGCTTTGACAAAGGGTCAGTTAGACTCGAAACGTCAGCTCTTTTCTCTCCTTACGAATACTGCCAGACCTGCTGACATTTTCCAGCATTTTCTCTTTTGGTCTGTGTTAGTCCTAGTCAGTGACTAACCAGTGTGTGCAGAAGATCACTGGTGGGTGAATGTGTCAGCCTGTAGAGAGCCAGGACTGTTGGCTTTGCTGCACTAACCAGCTCCTCACAGAGCCAAGGTACCATGGATTACCCACAGATTGTCATCAGAGCAACCTTGTAACTGAAGCTGTCTCTGTGAACTGGAAGGGGTCACTCCCAAAATGAGATCAGCCAAGTATCCCAGAAAGGTGTTGCATTTTCAGGGAGCTGTCATGACTCCTACATTTTGGAGCACTCACAGGGGCTGATATTTTAAATGTTTCTTTTTGGTTACAGTGCAAACTGCTGGGGGAGAAGGGGGCTAACCCCAAAAGACCCGGCTGATACCAGTGAGGAATCATCAGACTGTCACCAAGGAAGGTTGCAAAGCTCTACGGGCCTCCACAAGGGTCATCGGTGAGCAGATGGTAGGATTGTGAAACGTTTGTTTCAGATGGCTGAACCACATAACCGTTCCCTGTCTCCCTCAGTATCATGGTGGCTGCATAGCCACAGCTTCAATTGGTAAAATGGTTTATTGCGAGGGAAAGTGTGTCTCACAAAATTTGCTTGAGTTCTTTGAGGAAGTAGCCAAGAAGATTGACTGAGACAGATTGATAGACATTGTTCCACATGGTAGACTAATTAGTAAAGTTAGATCACATGGGATACAGGGTGAGCTTGCCAATTGGATATAAGATTGGTTTAATGATAGGAGACGGATAGTGATGGTGGAGGATTGTTTATCAAACTGGAGGCCTTTTATCAAGGGTGTTCCACAGGGATTGGTGCTGAGTCCACTTTTTAGTTTGTTGTTTATATAAATGACTTAGATGAGAATATTGAAGGCATGGTTAGCAACTCCATGAATAAAACCAAGATTGGAGGTATAGCGATCACTAAAGAAGATTATCTAAGAGTATAGAGGGATCTTGATCAATTGGGTCAATGGGCTGAGAGTGGCAGATGGACTAGGTGAAAGTGAATACTGCAGATGCTGGAGATCAGAGTCATGATATAGTGCTGGAAAAGCACAGCAGGTCAGGCAGCATCAGAGAAGCAGGAAAAGTCCTTCATCAGGAATGAGGCTGGGAGCCTCGGGGGTGGAGAGATTAATGGGCAGATGGAGTTTAATTTGGATTAATGTGAGGTATTGAATTTTGGTAAAACAAGGACAATACTTACACAATTAAAAGTCAGGCCTTGGGCAATATTGTAGAGACCTAGGGTTTCAGGTATATAATTCTTTGAAGTTTGCATCACATAAAGATAAGGTGGTTCGGAAGGTGTTTACCGTACTTGACTTCAATGTTCAGATCTTTGAGTTTAGAATTTGAGATGTTATGTCGAGGTTGTACAGAATATTGGTGAGGTCTCTTCCAGAGCCCTGTGTTCCAGTTCTGATCGCCCTGTTATAGGAAGGATATTATTAAGCTGCAGAAGTTTCAGAAAAGATTTACCAGGATCTTGACAGGAGTGGAGGGTTTGAGTTGTGGAGGGTTTGAGTTGTGGAGGGTTTGAGTTGTGGAGGGTTTGAGTTGTAAGGAGAGACTGCAGAGGTCAGGGACATTTTTCACTGGAGCGTAGGAGGTCGAGAGGTGACCTTGTTGAGGTTTATAAAATAATGAGGTGAATGGCAGGTGTACTTTGCCTAGGGTGGGGGTTTTCAACACTGGGGGGCATAGGTGAGAGGAGAAAGATTTAAGAAAGGCATGAATGGCATTTTTTTTTACACTGAGCGGTTAATGTGTGGAATGAACTGCCAGAGGAAGTGGGATGTGGGTACTGTTTCAACATTTAAAAGATATTTGGGTAAGTAGATGGATAAGAAACATTTGGATAGATGTGGGCCAAGCACAAGCAGGTGGGACTAGTTCAGTTTGGGATTATATTTGGCATGGACTCATTGGAACAAAGGGTCTGTTGCCATGCTGTGTGACTCTGTGAGTTCATGACTCCATAAACGAGCCTTTGAAGAGCAAGAGATTTCCTCTGAGGAGGAAAAGTTGTTTGTGGCATTGGCCAGGAGACCATCATAGACCATCATAGATCATCATAGATCATTATAGATCATCGTAGTCCATCATAGACCATCATAGATCATCATGGACCATCATAGAATCATGCAATCCCTACAGTATGGCAACTGGCCCTTCAGCCCAACAAGTCCACACTGACCCTTCAAAGAGTAACCCACTCAGACCCGTTCCCCTACCCTAATATCGTACATTTACCCCTGACTAATGCACTTAATCTACACATCCCTGAACACAATGAGCAATTTAGCATGGCCAATTCATCTAACCTGCACCTGGATAGAACATTATAGATCATCATGGACCATCATAGACTGGGACAATGATGCTCAGCTGAAGCAGAGAGGTCCTGATTGTAAACAGCCTCTGGATTCAGTGAGATTTAGCTCCCTGATTCTTCATTGCTGTTCCTTTTAAAACTTGCTCATTGGGACTTACTGCTGTCCTCTTTGCAACATCCATTATTGAACTAATTTAGTTACATGTTTCTGAATTTCTTTTAATATTAAGGAAGCATCCTTTTTTGTTTATCTACACTGGTGCTGTGATTCCTTGGAAACATCGAACTGCATGAAAATTTCTGGCCTTTCCTGCAGCCACAGTAATTTCACCTTCACGTGTCCTGGGGCCCCTGGAGAAAGCCTTTCCCCAAGCAAGCTGATGGGCATTTACCCCCACCCGCCCCCCCCTCCAACAGTCACACGCTGACTCACTTCAGCTTGGTGCCTCAGCTATCCAACATTCCAAATGTGCTTTGATGTGAATCCTCTGACAGAGCCCTCACTCTACATGGACACAGGAGCAGATACCCCTTCCAGCTCTGTAGCCTCCTACTCCAGAGGGCTGAGGATTCAGATATCCAGCATCCTGCCCTATTGGGGTGTGCCATCTCGAATTAGGAGAGGGGGCAGAGTACCACCGCAGCAGCTGCATGTGCAGTTCATGAACAGAGGCTCCCCCAATCAGTCAGGGTAGGCAGTGTCTCAGAAGTGGTAGCACATTGACAGTATGAAGTGACTGCCAGTCTATATTCCCATATTCCAAGTGGGAGAGTATAGGACCAGATGGCATTGTCTTAGAATAAAGGTGAACCAATTTAAAACTGAGATGAGGAGGAATTTCCTATCTCAGAGGGTTGTGAGTCTTTGGAACGCTTTGCCACAGAGAGCTGTGTGTGTGGGGGCAGAATCCTTGACCATATTTAAGACTGGGATTGATAGTTTCCAGATCAGTCAGGAATCAAGGGTAAGTGGGTATGAGGAATGTTGGATCAACCATGATTCTGTTGAATGGCAGAGCAAGCTCAAAGGGCCGAATGGCCTACTCCTGTTCCTTATGGCCTTGTGTAATCACCCTTTTGGTGGCCCGGTGAGATTGAGTGATGCCCCTAGCAGCACCACGCTTTGGTGAATAGATGGTGTCACTCTCCTTTGGAGAGTGCTGGAGATTATTAATCCAACATTGCCTCCAGTGTGAGACCTTTGGGCACTGGGTCCCACCAACGTCCTGGTCCAGACCAGCTTTGTCAGAAAGGAAATGCTGTTCTTGGGGAAGAGAAACTCCCACCTTTCCCGGATGACCTTACTGAGGGATGGCTAGTTTCTGTTTGCAGTGGAAGTGACCAGCTCTGATGTACCTGGCGTGGAATGGGTGCATGCCTATCCAGGTCTCCTTTAAACATGGTACTTGGACCTTCGAGCCTGGAAACTTCCAGCAGGGCAAGGTCCTCCTGCCCAATAAGGCTTGACGTTGTACTCAGATACATTTGTGCATGCATGCATGCATATATAATAAGCTGAGAACCACATTTTGGAATCCCTAGAGTTTGGAAGCAGGCCATTCAGCCCATTGTGTCCACACCGACCTCTGAAGGGCAACCCCCCAGCCCCTCTAACCTATCCCCATAACCTTGCACTTCCCATGACTATTCCATGTAGTTTGCACATCCCTGGGCACTATGGGGCAATTTCCCACGGCCAGTTCATCTGACCTGCACATCTTTGGACCATGGGAGGAAACTGGAGAACCCAAAGGAAACCCACACAGACACAGGGAGAATGTACAAACTCCACACAGTCGCCTGAGGCTGGAATTGAACCCAGGTCCCTGGCGCTGTGAGATAGCAGTGCTAACCACTCAACCACCATGCCAGCCCTAATGATCATGATCATTTGAGTAAACCCAGCCTGCCCTGGCAAGGTAATTCCCCTCCAAGGCAAACTCTCCATTTCCACTCTGCAATAGAAGATTATACCCAGAGATTTGCCAAGTCTGGACACAAGAACTGAGGCATTACAAATTATATCAACTAACAGAGAATTTACTTTTGAATCATTTACAATTTTAGACTGACTGATAATGCCAGTGGAAACTAACGGTAAGTCTACAAATCCAACCAGATCATGGATAAAGTAATAGAATGGTCAAATCCCCAATTGGACAACAGACCAAACGAGATAAAGGTTAATTATTGAGGCAAGTCATTCAACCAGAGAAAGAATCAAACCTAATTTGAGAGATCAAAGAACAGCAGCTTAGAACTAACTGCTAATTATGTGACAAAATCCCACGATTTGAGGCGAATATTATTTCTTTTTATATAAACTATCTTAAAATATTATCTAAACTCCTTATAAGTATTGAGTCACCAACGTAACAGGAATACCCTGTTGTCTGACGGTTTTCAGTGTTCAGTGTTCACCGTTCTGGGCGGCACAGTGGCACAGTGGTTAGCACTGCTGCCTCACAGCGCCAGAGACCCGGGTTCAATTCCCGACTCAGGTAAAGTTGTGTGAAGTTTGCACGTTCTCCCCGTGTCTGCGTGGGTTTCCTCCGGGTGCTCCGGTTTCCTCCCACAGTCCAAAGATGTGCAGGTCAGGTGAATTGGCCATGCTAAATTGCCCATAGTGTTAGATAAGGGGTAAATGTAGGGGTATGGGTGGGTTGCACTTCGGCGGGCGGTGTGGACTTGTTGGGCCGAAGGGCCTGTTTCCACACTGTAAGAAATCTAATCTAATCTAATCTAATCACTTGTCAAATGCTACCACTTAAATTGTGACAATATAAGATCAAAGGCATCATGTTATTCCAGAGAAGAGCAAACCACATCACTGTGGGTCTGGAGTCACACGTAGGCCAGACCAGGTCAGGATAGCCGTTTCCTTCCTTAAAGGCATTAGTGAACCAGGTGGGTTTTACGATAGTTGTCACAGTCAGCATCATTGAGACTAGCTTCATATTCCAAACTTTATACATTGGATTTGGATTCTACCAGCTGTCTTGGTGAGATTTGAACTCAAGTCCCCAGTTATAGAGCTGTACAATACAGAAATAGACCCTTCGGTCCAACTCATTTATGCTGACCAGATATCTAAATCTAGTCCCATTTGCCAGCACTTGGCCCATATCTCTCTAATCCCTTCCTATTCATATACCCATCCAGATGCCTTTTAAATGTTGTAATTGTACCAGTCTCCACCATTTCCTCTGGCAGCTCATTCCATACACACACCACCCTCTGCGTGAAAAAGTTGCCCCTTAGGTCCCTTTTAAATCTTTCCCCACTCACTTTAAACCTTTAGTTTTGGACTCCCCAACCCTAGGAAAAAGACCTTGGCTGTTAACCCTATCTATGCCCCTCATAACCTTATAATATTCTGTCAGGTCACCTCTCAGCCTCTGACGTTCCAGGGAAAATAGCCTCAGCCTATTCCCCAGTTAATCAGTCTGGGTCTCTGGATTTCTGCTCCAGTGACATGAGCATTCAACATTAGCTCCCTCTAAAATGGAGAATGGTGCTGAATACTGTACAGTCATCAGTGAACATTGTAACATCAGACTTAATGATGGAGGGAAGGTCATTGATGAAGCAGCTGAAGATGTGACTCCTGCAGTGATGAACTGGGCCATGTTTGACAACCAGCTCAGGACAAGATCAGAATCAATGGTTGCCTTCATCTCTTTGACAGGAATAGTTTGTCAACACTCAGTCCGCGGGTTCACAATTGAGGAATAATCTCTTTGGTTGAAGTTATGGAGAGCTGCCAATGTCTCTGGAACCACACCCTGCGTGCGGAATGAGTAGCGCCAACTTAACAGCAACTTTTATTGAGCATTGTGGTATTCAAGCGGCTAGCTGAGGTGCCAATCAGTGAAAGGATGGGAAACATTTCCTTCTGTAATATGAGAAATCTCCAGTGAGATTGAAAAAGCATGAGTTCTGGAATACTTACTGAAATATTCATCTGCTATGAATCTGTCCTGCAAACAAGATTAAAGATTAGTTCAAGTAATCTTTGGATGTGAGTCTGGATTTATGATGATGGAAAACAGCAGGGTCTGAAAATCAAGCTTCAGAGTAGGAATGGTGACTGAAAGTTTGTACCAAATATCATTTCATTTAAAGGGTGCCCGTAACGTCTTAAAACTGCACATCTGCTCAAATTCTCCACTTTAAATTTTGATTTTAATCATGGCATTAAGTCCCCAGTGTAAGGAGTCTCTATTCTTGAATCACATCCCTCTCTAGTGTCTCATACCTTGCTTCACCTGCTCAACCACCAACAGCGGAAACAAAACTGAAAACTGACGTCCTGATAAATGACTGAACACACGCAGCCTCAGAGAGCAATTTCACACTCAATCTCATTAAATGGAGCTATCAATTAGACACACAGTAGAATTAGTGTGTCTTTGCAGAGCAGTTCAGTGGATTGGAACAATCTCAATGGACAGAATCTTCCCAGGCCCTAATGGCGTGGAGAAATTTCATCAAATTGTGTTGGAAGTTGAGTGAGGCCTTTCTTGACGTGGGGAGCAGCAAATGGCAATTTCCAAATAAAATCTGGACCTCAAAACAGCTTTGTCCCAGTGAGCAGCGAATGGCCCATTAACTGTTTATTGCTCATTTTCACTCCTTTACTGTCTAACCTCACCTCAATAAGGTGTGTTTGGCCATCCTGGATACTGACTGGATGCTGAGAATTCCTGAGATGGAAGTCCAAGTGGATATGTGGCAGCTCCTGCTCACTCCTTGCTCCTCAGAACCTCCATCCTGGGCACACAGCACTGAGAGGGCAAACTCCACAGGCAACAGTAGCATACACACACTGTCCAGAGACATTGGATCCAATACATGCCTCACTGCAACATCACGGCACATTTCTGATCTACTCACCAGACCTTCCTTTAACTCAACACCTTGTTGCTGTCAGGACATTATGCAGTCACAAGCTGGACCAGCCCGTATCTCAGGGCTGCTCGCTTGCTTTCTTTGTGTACATTCATATAGCACCTACCTGGATTCTCACATCTCTTCTTTGCCTTGTCTTATCTTTTGGCTGATTGGCCCCTCAGTCAGAGCTCCCAGTACCACTGTATGGTCTTGCAGCATTAGCACAGACACAGAGCTGGTGGTCAGCAGCAATCTATTGAGAGGATGGTGGACATCTTGCTGTCATCACTGTGTGACTCAACCTCACACCAGCTCCATGTACCACAAACTTACACAACAAACACCCTGCATTGTGCTCCCCATGAATGGCCATGTTTCAGAATCTAACAGAATTGTCCCCAGCAAGCTCCATTCTTGAATCTCATTTCTCAATGGCACCACCATCTTTGCCTCACCTGCACAGGCAGGGGTCATGGCTCAGTAAGTGGCAGGCAGTCTCTGATATCAGCCCAAAAGCTTTGGGCTCGGTCAGGAGTCTGCTCGGGGTGTGTAGAGTCCGGGGGTTGCTTTAGTTCTTCAGTCCGTAGTGTGGGTAATGGTCAGGCCTCTGGGTCCAGGGTAACCAATCTAGTGATTCATGGGAACGTAGTCAAAGAGCTGTACACATGACCTGAGTCACTCCTCTCTGAGAACTGTCCATCCCAGGCTCATGGGGAGGGGACTGTCTGGGGACGGGCCCAGTTCGGTCTCTCAGGGAGTGTCAGGTCACGAACAATATGGTTGGGGGTGTGGGGTCTGTCCATTAAAAGTCAAGGTGGGTGGAAGGTTATTAGGGAGCCTGTGGTGGAGGTGGAAGGCAGGGGAATTTAATTTTGGGGGTAGGAGGCTGAATACTGGGGTGAGGGGAGGTGTAATGTTACAGGAGGGGCATGGTCACTCAATATATAAGTGGAAAAGGTGACAGAGTATGTGAGGGTTAGGGGTTATGCAGAGGAGGACGAGAGATTTGTCAATGGTAAGCAGCTGTTTGGCTTCTATAGGGGTCAATACACTAACAGGCTTGGCATTCTTTCTCAATATGCCACAGGGTGGGCAGTAAAGTGGGCAGAAGAAGACTCAAGTAGACAAGTTGGCAGGAGATCGCGAAAATGCAAGGTCTATGGGGTTAGCAGGAAAGGAGGTGTTGATGTTGGGTTTCAATGAAGATAGAGAAGCAGAACCTGGACCTCACTGTGTGCAGAGTGACTGCTGTTACCTTCCATCGTGCTGGAAGTAACCAGTGTGTGCTGGTAATGGAAATGACTATGGGGTCACCCCCAGGGTAATTGGGGTAAATGTTTCACTGTGAGGGAGGCCGCTTCACTTTCAAATAATGTGAGGCTCTTCAAGGGGTTACAGCATCACACAGACCCCCACCCACTGAAGCTGAAACCCAGTGTGGTCAGTACCTACCTGTGAACCTTGGCCATCAGCCTCCTGAATCAACAAAAAACAAAGAACATTACACCACAGAAACAGGCCTGCGCTGAGACAGAGCCTCTATCGAAATCTGCTGCCTACTTTCTAAGGATCTGTATCCCTTTGCTCCATGCCCATTCATGTATCTGTCTAGATACATCTTAAATGACGCTATCGTTCCCACCGTTACTACCTCCGCTGGCAACGCATTCCAGGCACCCTCCACCCTCTGTGTGAAGAACGTTCCACACATATCTCACCTAAACCTTTCCCCTCTCACTTTGAACTTGTGACCCCTAGTAATTGAGTCCTCCACTCTGGGAAAAAGTTTCTTGCTATCCACTCTGTCCTCCACCTCTCATGAGTGCTGTCCATATCCTTGTCCCAATATCTAGAGTGCAGACGGGGGAAGGTGCTGAGGGAAGAAACCAAGTGAGTGGGCAGCACAGAGGCCATGCAGGATCAGTGGTGTGTTGGGGTTGGTAGGGGTTTTGGTTAGTAAGAGTGAGTGAGGGAAAATGTTGCGTGTGACAGTGAGTGTGGTCGGGCTTGAGCCTTAGAGGGTGCAGTTACAAAGACAAAGACAGACTGAGTGTGAGGTATCAGACAGAAGATGGTGACACTGACCCTGGCAGAGCGATCAAGGTAATTTACCTGCTTGCTGTGTGAATGGGCATTCTTCTAAACTGTGGGGACATGCTGACCCAGCCAGTAGGGTCTGGTGTTGTTAGGGCAGCCTTTGTCTACAATACCCTGTCCACCAGGACTCTGCCCTTAAAGTGGGGCATTATTTCTGTTTCTCAGCCTGCCCAAGACGAGCAGGGCAGCTCTGGACTGACCTCCAGCACTTGACCTGATGCAGATTTTTAAGTATAGTGCTGGCACCAGTGCCGTCAGTATACGCTGGATAGCCCGGCAGTGATGAGTACACCCAGCCATGGTAAATGGGAGAATTGGGCCAGCATCAGACAAGAGGGGCACTGTGGGCTGTGTTTGATAGTTAGGGAGGTGTGTTTGTGATGACCCCAGGTGAATCATCACCAAATTGTAGAAAGAGAAACCCTCCATGAAACTAAACAAAAATGACATGTTTGCCAAAATCTGGTAAGATTTAGCCCAATGTCTCGATATCAGTACATTCTGAAACATGGCTTCCCTGACAAGTTACAAAATGTTCTCTTTGGCATGTTTCAGAATCGTTATTGTCTTCTGTCCTCAACATTGTGAAATTGTCCATTATAATCTCTCAAGAATATACCAAAATGATTGCTCATGGGTTGCAAGTTTTCTTTATATTATGAAGTATTTACTGACTGTGGAGAAACTTGGGTATCTGGTACATTGCAGGCCACTCCTTTAAGAATTCAATTCAAAAGATCAATGGAAAGAAGTAGCAAGAGGTGGCTATTTTCTCCCTGGGTCTGGTGCCATTGAAAACCAACTCTGTTGATCTTCTACCTGAATTCCACTTTACCCCCATATCCGGCAATTCATTTCAATTCCGGAAATCAGGTGGAGGGGTCAATTACTAGAGGACACAGATTCAAGGTGTTGGGGGGGGGGGGGTGCAAGTTTAAAAGAGATGTGCGAGGCAAGTTATTCACACAAAGGGTGCCTGGACCATGCTACCAGAGGAGCTGGGTGGAAGCAGACAAAATAGCAGCATTCAAGAAGCCCCTGGATTAATGCAGGAATAGGCAGGGGGGATCCTGTAAGTGAAGACAGTTTTAATATGGAAGAGCCAAATGTGTTAGTGCAGGCTTGGAGGGCCAAAGGGCCTGTTCCTGGGCTGTATTGTTCTTTGTCCTTTGTCTTGACCATGCTTGATAAGTTAGCAAGTGAACAGACTCCTGAGAGAGAGAATTCGAAAGATTCACTACCGTCTATCCATCACCACTGGCTCCCTGATCTCAGCTCTGAATGATCATGTCTCTTATCCTGAAGCCAGCCAAAGAGAAACAGTTTCTCAGTCTCAAGTTCTCTAAGAGTTTGATAATGGCTGTATTGACCCTTTCCAGTGGAGTTCTGCAGTTTACGACTCGGTATCTTTTTAGGAGGAAGTCAGAGACCAAATCCCAAAGGGGGGGGACAAACAAGGCTGTGAAAATGAAATAGGGAGTGGGGGGGGAATGAATGAGAAAGCAGTGAGTGAGAGGTGTCAAGCTTGAGCTTCAGAAGACTGCAGTTTATGAGGAACTGAAGAGAGAGTAACCGGGGTAGCACAGTGGCTCAGTGGTTAGCACTGCTGCATCACAGTGCCAGGGACAAAGGTTTGATTCCAGTCTCGGGCTACTGTCTGTGTGGAGTTTGTACATTCTCCCAGTGTCTGTGTAGGTTTCCTCCGGGTGCTCCGGTTTCCTCCCACAGTCCAAAGATGTGCAGATTAGGGTGAATTGGTCATGCTAAATCATCCACAGTGTTAGGTGCGTTAGTCAGAGGGAGACGGGTCTGGGTGGGTTACTCTTCGGAGGGTCAGTGCGGACTTGTTGGGCAAAGGGCCTGTTTCCACACTGTAGGGAATCTAATCTAATCTGTGACAACCCAGTGAGCCAGGGAGCACTTACCCAGTTTATGACTGAAATACACTCTGCCTTATGTGAATGCCACCTTCAAAGTCAGGCTCAAAGACAAGTTAAACAGGTAACTGGACATTACGGATTATTGAGACCATGCCTGCATGAATAGGTAATCAGGCTTTCACCATCAGTCATCTCTCTCACGTGAGAGTAGTGTGACTTCATCATCACCTTTACATGGGGGTCTCACAAACAGCTCCTTGGGGCTGGATATAGAAATGGAAATATACAAAGTGCAAATTGCTGCCATTTATATAGTGCCTCAATTTGGGTCCAAGGTGGCCCAAACCACTTTACTCGTAATGAGGTACTTTAATGGGCCAGAGGCAGGGAGCTCACATCAAAACCTTTCCCAGACTCTCAAACCCACCCACCTCTGGAATAAAGGTATCCCCATCAGAGTTAATGCTCAGTTCAGGTTGAAGGCTGGGTGGGGTGGGGGGAGAACAGGGTAGGGTTGGGGAGTGCAGGGTACTGGAGGAGACAGTGCGTGTGGGTGGGGGGGACAGTGCGTGCGGGTGGGGTGTCACAGCATGTGAGTGGGGGCAGTGTGTGTGGGTGAGGGGGACAGTGCGTGTGGGTGTGGACGGGCAGTGCATTTTGGTGGGGGTGGACAGTGCGTTTGGGTGGGGGAGACAGTGTGTGTGTGTGTGGGTGCTGCATATGTCGGATGGAATCACGTTTGCCATCCTCCCAGACAGTGATTGGAGGCAGCCAGAGGGGTATCCATCCTTTCTCCCTCCCTAATCCCTCATACACTCATACTCTCCAGGCCAACTTAATATCAGCCTAAGATCACCCTGAGATCACAAGGTGTTATTGTCTTAATTCCACACTCTCAGCCCCTCCCACCACACTCTCAGCCCCTCCCACCACACTCTCAGCCCTCCCTCCACACTCTCAGCCCTTTCACCCAACTTGCCAACTCACCAAGTATCCACCAAGGGAGGACCTTCAGAGCCATGTTGTTGAGATGAACTAAACTAAAAGTGTAAATATCTGTTATAGCTCACACAATACAAAACAAAACCTGCTCATGAAATGCCATTCAAAACTTAACAAATCTCTGGAATATTTAATCTCTTATCAAAACAAACTTTAATTCATAACCCCACATCATCGACAGCTAACCATTTAATAAACCCGTTGAGCTATCAATCAATCTGTGAACTTACAACCACCAACTGCCACCGATCTGCTCTCATAATTGTAATTTGTGGAATGTAGTCAAGCCTTTAATAAAGACACAATGATAACCCTGAGGGTAATGGCAACAAACAGCTACTGTAACTATTATATCATAAAATGATTTTTCCACTGCCACTCAAAAAGACAGACTCATTTGTAAACACATTAAATGGGTCAGAATTTAAGTATAATTTTTAATTCATTCACAGAATGTGGATATCGTTAGCTGGTTCAGAATTTATTGCCTGTCCCTAGTTGCCCCCTGAGAAAGTGGGGGTGAGCTGCCTTCTTGAACCGCTGTAGTCTACTTGCTATGGGTTGACCCACATTGCCCTTAGGGAGGGAATTCCAGGATTTTGACCCAGCAACAATGAAGGAACAGCAGTATATTTCCAAGCCAGGATGGTAAGTGGTTTGGAAGGGAGCTTGCCACAGGTAGTGCTCCCATGTATGTGACGTCCTCGTCCTTCTCGATGGAAGGGGGTTTGGAAGGTGCTATTGGAAGATCTTTGGTGAATTTCTGCAGTGAATCCTGTAGATAGTACACACCCCCAGCTGCTACTGAGCATCAGTGGTAGAGGGAGTGGATGCTTATGGATGTATTCCTAATCAAGCAGGCTGTTTTGTCCTCGATGGTGTCAAGCTTCCTGAGTATTGTTGGAACTACACCCATCCAGGGCAAGTGGGGAGTTTTCCATCACCCTCCTGACCTGTGCCTTGTTGATGGTGGGCAGGCTTTGGGGAATCAGGAGGTGTGTTACTCGCTGCAGTATTCTTCGCCTCTGACCTGCTCTTGTAGCCACTGTGTTTATGTGGTGGGTCCAATTGAGTTTTTGGTCAATGGTAACCTCTAGGATGTTGATAATGGGGGATTCAGAAATGGTAACACCATTGAATGTCAAGGGACGGTGGTTAGATTGTCTCTTATTGGTGATGGTCATAGCCTGGCATTTGTGTGGTCTGAGTGTTACTTGCCACTTGTCAGCCCAAGCCTGGACATTGTCCAGATCTTGTTGCATTGAACATGGACTGTGTCAGTATCTGAGGAGTCAGGAATGATGCTGAACATTGTGCAATAATCAGCGAACATCCCCACTTCCAATCTTATGATGGAGGGAAGATCATTGATGAAGCAGCTGAAGATGGTTGGGCCAAGGACAATACCCTGAGGAACTCCTGCAGAGATGTCCTGGAGCTGAGATGACTGACCTCCAACAACTATCTTCCCATGCACCAGATATGATTCCAACCAGCAGAGAGTTTGATCCTTGATTCTCATTCACATAAGTTAGGCCATGGCTCCTTGATGCCACACTCAAACAAATTCAGCCTTGATGTCACTGTTCAAGTCCCCGTGCAGGTCATGATGACCAGGGGAGGTGTGTTCATAATGCAGCCAAACAGGTGGAGTATCAACTTGTAAATCTTCCCACAGCACAGCAGTGAAGAGGGTAGAGTGGGGAGAGATTCCCAGTCAGACATGATGAAAACAATTGGAGCTCTCCCAAAACACAGCTGGGCTACAACGTACTGGGAAAAGTGCATGCAGAATGTTAATCTGGAGCCCTTGGGTGTGGGCAAGGCTTGGCCATTGGCACTGTTGGCAGAGAGCCAGTGTCAATCAGATTTCTGCTGATAGCATGAGGTGCCATTCCTGCTCTGGCAGGGCTTGGTTTGGGAGCTGCCTCCTTGCCCTAGCCCACGGTGGGGAGCATGGTGTTGTGAGGCAGACCTCCCTCCAGCAGAGAACTAAAAAAGACCCATCCTTTGGTCAATACCTTGAGAACAGATGATCTCGACATTATAATTGTTGTTTACGGGAAATTACTGTGTGCAAATTTTCTACTGTGTTATTTGGAGGAGGGACTGTAACTTACAAGTACTTTGTTAGCTTTGATGAGCTTTAGAACTTAAGAACCAGGAGCAGGAGTAGGCCGTCTGGCCCCTTGAGCCTGCTCCGCCATTCAATAAGATCATGGCTGATCTTTTCATGGGCTTAGCTCCACTCATCCACCCGCTAACCATAACCCTTAATTTCTTTGCTGTTCAAAAACCTATCTATCTTTGCCTTAAAAACATTCAATGAGATAGCCTAAATTGCTTCACTAGGCAGGGAATTCCACAGATTCCCAACCTTTTGAGTGAAGTGGTTCCTCCTCAACTCCATCTTAAATCTGGACAAAGTGAGAACTGCAGATGCTGGGGATTAGAGTCAAGAGTGTGCTGTTGGGAAAGCGCAGCAGGTCAGGCAGCATCCGAGGAGTAGGAGAGTCAACGTTTACGGCAAAAGCCCTTCATTAGGGATGAGGCTGGGAGTCTCAGAAATAGAGAGCCCATCTTAAACCTGCTCCCCTCATTTTGAGGCCATGTCCCCTAGTTCTATTTTCACTGCCAGTGGAAACAACCTCTCTGCTTCTATCCTATCTATTCCCTTCATAGTTTTATTTGTTTCGATAAGGACCCCCCTCATTATTTTAAATTCCAAAGAGTATAGTCCCAGTCTACTCAATCTCTCCTGATAAGCCAACTCTCTCAATTCCAGAAGCAACCTACACCAGCCCCCCCAATCCCTGCAGAGAGACTGTGTGTGAATGTGACTGTGTGTGAATGTGACTGTGTGTGAGTGTGACTGTGTGTGAGTGTGACTGTGTGTGTGTGACAGTGTGCGAGAATTTGCATATGAGAGAGTGTGTATAAGAGTGTGTGATATGACAGTGTGTGTCTGAGTGTGTGTGTGAGAGAATGAGAATGAGTGAGAGTGCACGTGTGTGTGTCAGAGACAGAGAGTGAGAGTGAGTGTGTGTATGTGTGTGTGAGACTGTGTGTGAGTGCAACTGCGTGTGTGAGACTGTGTGTATGTGAGACTGTGTGTGAGTGTAATTGTGTGTGTGTGAGACTGTGTATGAGTGTAACTGTGTGTGAGTGCGACTGTGTGTGTGTGAGTGTTTCATTTCTTTGGCCTCTCAGTAGCTCAGCTCCTTACATATAGAATAGTGCCAGCAATGACCATGCCTGTGCTTGCCCCTGCAGAGTGAGCAGCAGCGTGTAGGCACATAGCCCAACAGGAGCAGATGGAACCAGCACTTTGTGATTCCATTTAAGTCAGCAATTAATGTTGCCGTGAGCTATGCAGCAGGTAGTTGCAGTCAGAGCTGGATAAAAAGGCAATCATTCATCTCCTCTTTAATGCTTCTACATTTAAAAGCCCCCAAACCATTTACAAAAATAGCATCTTCCTTAGTGGCTCAGCTGGCAGATTCACCAAGTCTCTGCTTCTGAGTCACAGACAGTCTGACTGTTTCTCACCCTTATTGCATTGATTCCAGGGTTGTGGGTGTTGTTGACAAAGTTAGGATTTATCCCCCAGGCCTAACTGCTCCAGGGTCAGTAAGAGTCAAACAATTTGTGTAGAACTGGAGTTGATTGTAAGTCACACGAGGTCAGAGGGATTGCCTCAGAATCTTCTGGCAGAGATTAATCTCCCAACGTGACTCCTGTGAAGCAGCAAGGAAATCCTCAGGCACTTTTCCAGTCCCAGTTTCACTCTGAAATAGGAGCAGGCCATTCAGCCCTTCGAGCCTGCTCAACCTCCTTCATTATGATCATGGCTGATCATCCAACTCAATAACCTGTTCTTGCTTTTCCCCCATAATCTTTGATCTGTTTAGCTCCAAGTGTTAGGTCCAACTCCTTCTTCAAATTATACAAAGCTTTTGGTCCTGTCTCCTTTCTGTGGTAGTTAATTCCACAGGATCATCACTCTCTGAATGAAGAAATGTCACCTTATCTCAGTCTTAAATGATTTACTTTGATACTGACCTGTCATATCTAACTTTCCTCATAAAAGAACCCTCCCAATTTAGGAATTAGTCCAAGTAGGCTTTCTCTGAATTGCTCTTAATATGTTTAAGTCTTTCTCTAAATTAGGAAACAAAGACTGTACACAGTATCCCAATTACTTTCATTCCTGTAACCTCCACTAGCCCCACAATCCCCGTCTAATTCCAGCTTCTTGACCATTCCTAATTTTAATCACTTCACCATCGGTGTCTGTGCCTTCAGCTGCCTTGGTCCTAAGCCCAGGAGTTCCCTCCACAAAACCCTATACCTTCCCAACTCACTTTATTTCTTACCAATGTTTCTTAAAACTGACTCTTTGAGCAAGCTTTATTTTGTCTGTTTTAATATCTCTTTAAGTGTTTCAGTATCAAAGTCACAAACCCCATGAAGTGACATGAGACATTTCACTATGTCAAAGCTGCTATATAAATGCAAATTACAGTTGCTTCAATTCAATAATATGAGGAACCACACCCACATGAGAAAGTTGAAGTTCAGATTCTATCAGATGCTCCTGTGCCACTCACAAGGAGGGACTAACAAACTGAGAGATGATAGCTGTTAATTTTATAGAAGAAGTACTTCACACATCTGTACAAAATGTCTCTCTCCAGCACAGATGTTCCCATGTTTATTTTAAATGACTTTCAGTCGTGAATGGAGAATGTCTCACAAGCATACGAAACTCCAGTGAGCTGATGAAACAGACAAAACTTTCTGGGCTACAAATGATATCCTGTTTGACCGTTTGTCCCTTTGACACAGTATTGGGAATTGGTTCATCCTCATCTCACTCTTCAGTTCCTCCCTTCCCCATTTTTATCTTTCTCTTTATCTATTGTATGGTCCTGAAGGGGTTAATGTTGATGTTATATAGGGTCCACCCACTGTCCTGATGTCACAACACTCTCCATGGGTAGACATAGGGAGTTCTCCTCTCACTGTCAGATGTATCTGCACCAGCTCCACAAGGTCCTAGTCATTCTGCCTGACCCAGCTTAATTGAATGCATTGCTACCATACAACAAACCTCTTGTTATCCAAGACTGGCCTCTCCTGTAGAGATGTGACAGTGGTGTACACTTTACCACTAATCACGAGATAAGCTTAGGACAAAGCAAAAACAAAGGAGGATTGATAGCCATGAACTTCCTCAAAAAACCCATACCCACAATGGTCTAAGAATCACAGAATCCCTACAGTGTGGAACAGGCCATTCACCCATCAAGTTCACACCGACCCTCAAATAAGCATTGCACTCAAACTCACCCCACCACCTCCCCCAACCCTATCCCTGTAATCCTGTATTTTCCATGGTTAATATAACCAATTCACCTAACTTGTGGGAGGAAACCAAAAGAAACCCACGCAGACACAGGAAGAATGTACAAACTCCACACATATATTTGAGAGTGGAATTGAACCTGGGTCCCTGGCGTTGTGAGGCAGCAGTGTTAACTGCTAAGCCATGGTCAAGGTTGCAGCAGTGGTTGTCTGAAGAAATACCACAGATTTCTCGATCGGTACTTCTTCCCCACCCTTTGCATTCTTCCCTCCACCTCAGCCACCCTTCTTTGCTTTTGGCTCTCTCCAAGGGTGACCTGATCTAACCAACATCAGTCTGACTGGAAGTAAAATCAAAATCAGGCTTTCGTGTTTCTCAGCATCACAAGTGTGCAAAGGTCAAAGGTCATGCCTCTCGTAATATACAGAAGCCAACCAGACTGAAATGCATTTGTAACGTCAATTCCACGTCATTCAGCCTGACTGAGAGTATAGACATAGTGCTGTATTCAGAGATGGGACTGTCTTTTACAAAGAACACACACTGGGCTTGTTCCTTCACTTCAATCTCCTGTTAGCGAGCCTCAACAAGTGAAACCCTGGGTCAGGAAGCCAACCACCAGGTGTTGCCTCTGATGGAGCTCTCAGTTGATGAGCTGCACAAAATTAGCAAATGAGAGCCTGGAATGCACAAATGAAAATGCACACTGTGCAACACTCCATCAGCTGGGCAGATAGACCCAAGAACATGTTTAATAAAATCAATCCTTTGCTGATAAACTTTCACCTAATTCTAAGAGTGAGACTAGCCTATTTTGAAATGGTGCTGTTTACCTCACACACATTTCCGTACTGTTCCTTAGGCCCCATAAACCTATACATCAAATGTTTGCACTGTGACTTTTCAGCACATAACTGAATCGCATAGCCTCCAGCAATGAGAAATTTTGAAATAAGGCATTGAAAGCATTTGGGTGTTTTAAATTTGAAGAGTTCTGCCATTTTCAGAAATGCCTTGTGTTTTTTTTCATTGTGTTTAATGAGCAATCTAAGGACAATTTCTTACTGTTGTTAGCCTTTATCACAGTGCATGTCCTAACTTGTGCCACTCTGTCCCCAACACACCCTACAAAATCTGATAAATATTTTCTTTCTGATTTGAAAAACTCAAGTGGGAGGCTAAGCACATCACAGAGGGACAGCCCCAGCAATGAAATGAGGAGATAAACCCATTCCTTTGATGTATAATGTCAAAGTTAGATTTTGAATAGTCAGGGTTTTACAGTTATTAAATCACTCTCAGTTTCTGGATGTCACAAACAACTTCAGACTTTAAACATAGTTCCTGCAGTACTATGAGAGTCAATAGGTAGCATCAACAGGAAGGAACTTCCCTCACTTGGTAGAGGGATCAATGACCAGGGTGCTTACAGTTAAGGCAAGGGCTAGGAGGTTCGAGGGGAATGTGAGGTAATTTTTTTTCATCCAGAGGCTAGTGGGAATGTGGAACACACTTCCTGTGAGGGTGGGAGAGGCAGAAACCGTGGTCACATTGAAGAAGGATGTATATGTGCACCAGCAACGCCAAAGCACACAAGGCCAAGTGCTGGGAAATGGAATTGGAATAAATGGTGGTTGTTTTTGACTGGTGCAGATCTAATGGGCTGAATGGCCTTTTTCTGCACTATAGGCCACTATAATGCTTAAGACTATTGGGTGGTAAGACTCAGCCATGTGTCTGCCACAATCTCTTCTGCTCGGGCCCATGCGGTGTCCTGCCCTTGTAGATCCCTCTTAATCTCACTTCACTTGGTCTCTCCTTGGCCAGCCATATCTTCATTTTCTTGATACTGACAAGTCCAGCATTTACTTACCATCCCACATTGCCCATGTTTGACACAACTGAATTTCAGAGGGCAGTTAAGGGTTAACTACATTGATGTGGGACAGAAAGTACAGACCCAGACAATATAAGGACATGCGGGCTCCCAAAGGACATAAATCACTGAGGCTTTTACAAAGGTCCAATACATTCAAGGTCATTTTTACTGAGGCCAGCTTTGTATTTCCAGATTTTCTTAAACTGAGTTTGAACCTGCAATCTGCCCTGGTGGGTTTTGAGCACAGGTTTTCTGGATTATTATTCCAGGCCTCTGTTGTACGAAGGAATTGCTTCACCAGAGCTAACTGATCAGCTCTCATTCTGAGCTTTTCATTTCCTGCAGTGAACCTGAATTTAGCGACTCAGAAAACAAACTAGATTTCTGTGGTTACAGCAAAGTGAAAATCATGGGTGTGTTTTGAAAGCTGCAAGAGTGAATTCTTCTCAAAATGTGTAATTCAAGAATTAAAGTAATTGCAGGGAGACTGTAGAAAGTAGAGGCATTCAGTCAGCAGTATCATGAGAGAGAGAGAGCAGGAAGAGGCACCTCACAAACCAAATACTGACTTCCTTTTCGACTCAGCAAGGTTTGCTTGGCTCAATCACTGCAGTGAAAAATGAGAAGAGATAATGTTTACCGAAATGTTTTTACATTTGTGGGTTTGAGAGTGAACTAGCCCAGAGCTAGACAAAGAATAGTGCTGTGGAATCAGAAAGAAAGGAGGGGAGAGAGAGAGAAAAAAAAAAACCCACTCATCCTTCATTATAGGTTTAACAGAAAATCTGCATCTATATAGCACCTTTCACGATGTTCCTAAATACCTGTCCATTTTGTAACATCGCAGCCAATTTGTACAAAGTAAGCTCCCACAAACAAGCAATTTATAATTGCTGTATCATCTGTTTTTATTCTGTTAATCGGGAGATAAATATTGGCCAGCAAGTGCACATTTAAATACTGATGAGGGATTCTGCTTCTACAACCCTTACAGGCTGGAAAACTCTTATTTCTTTTTTTGTAAATGTACAGTGGGATCTTTTATATGTCTGGAAGGAATCAGGTGGGATCTTGGTTCGAGGTATTATTGGACAGACAGCACTCCTGATCGTGCTAACTCCATAATAGCTCATGAAGCTGTAACCTTCAAGCCCAGGAGAAAGAGCGCTCTCCACTGGGATAGTGTTGACAACACAAGGTCTGTGTATGGAAGGTGCCGATACATGCATTCACCATCGGTGTGCCCTCTGACTAATGAGCTCTTAGGCTTTTTAACTCAGTAATGAGGCTGACAAGATACTGTGACACATATAGGTACAAGTTTCATTCAAATTCAGTCATATTTAAAGTTGAAAATCATTTAACTTATTAATTAAAGTCTACAATGTGGTTACACCTGGTGCAGGTACATTAAAACTAGTCAATGTATTTTTTAGGCAGAAGGAAGTCTGTTTTAATTGTGTTCCCATTTCAAAAGTGACAGGAAATTAACCGTAGCTGGCCCTATGTCACAGACGGCATACATCCTCAAATTGCCAGTTGTGGCCTGACAATTGACTTGTGCATTGTGAGCACTGTGGGGTTATTTTGTTGGTGGGATGTGGGCATTGCTGACAATTAGGGTCAGCATCTGTTGCTCATCTCAAACTGAGTTAATAACTCAGCCATTTGAGAGGGAAGTTCAGAATAAACTATGTTTCTGTGGGTCTGGAGTTATGTGAAGGCCAGACTAGGTCCTCTTCTGCAGGACAATAATCAAGACAGCCAAGGCTAAATACTTTAATTAATTTCTGAAAAATGCTTAGAGTTAAAGAAACTTAGGAACTCTTAAAATTTGACTACTTTTAAAGTGTTATCATTCAGTGTAAGTTAGTACACCTCAATTTCTTCACATTTCTCACATTCAGTTGATGTGATTTCTTTCTGTCCAATTGACTGATTGTTGAAGTCACTTACAGTCACCTTCACAGTTTACCACATTTCTTATTTCAGGGTGATTGGTGAAGATGGACATTGTCCCCCTCCTGCCACTGAGTCCACATCATTTTGGTTAATTGACAGTGTTGGGGCTAATGCTGCTCACTACACTCTGATCTGCAAACATGCCCATTAACTATTCCTTTGCCTGGTTTCAGGCAGTTAAGCAGCTCTCTCACACTCTCTTTAACACAGTCTAGCATAATTTTGACAACAAGCCTCCTACGCAGCTCCTTATCAAATGTCTTTTGAAAGTCTAAATGCATAACATCCAATGCATTTCCTTTACCAGTACAAAGAGCTCTATTTATTTGGAGCGCACGACTTGCCTGTTATAAATCCCTGGTGGTGTTTAATTAAACCCTTGTTTCACAGGGTAAGAAGTGGCCCCCTTCTGTACTGTAACCATTGTGTGATCTCATCTTCTGGTCTCTACAATCTGCTTCATGACCAACATGAGGTTAACTGGTCCCTGGTTACCAACTGGTTTATTGTTTCATGTTTGAATGATTATGCTGCATTCAGAGCCTGCGGTCTTTACCACTTTGAGTTACATTACGTTTTTGCGTTTCCTCTCTATTTGAATTAGAATTGGGTTTATTGTTATGAGAAAGAACTAGATTTTTTTAATTCATTCCCAAGATGAGGACCTCACTGGCTAGGCCAGTGTTTATTGTCCATCCCAGAGGGCAGTTAAGAGTCAACCACATTATTGTGGGCCTGGAGTCACACAGAGACCCGACAAGGATGAAAGTTTCCTTCCCTAAACAACATAGTGAACCAGATGAGCTTCTCTGACAATCGATTTATGGTCATCGTTAGACTCTTGTCCATCTGCTGTAGTAGGATTCAAACCCAGGGGCTTTAGCTGGGTCTCTGGATTAATAGTCTAACATTAATACCACAAGGCCATCAGCTCCTCACTAATAGAGATGATCTGTTCATTATCACGTTGTTGTTTGTGGGACTTGCTGTGCACAAATTAGCTGCTGCCTTTCCCATAATACAACAATGGTTAAGCTGCAAAATCTCTTCAACGACTACATGAGGGTGTGGACAATGCTATGAAAAGGCACGTGGATGGAACGTCCTTCGTTCTTGCAGTTTTAGGAGGTGTACCACTGGCCTCAGAAGGGAAAGGCAGAAACTTTCCAGTTTGTACTTCTTTGTGTTCATGGCCGATTCTGACTGCCAGTCTAATATGATCCCGGACAGACACCATTCTGACAGGATCCGAGTTTTCATATCTAAGGGGTGGACCCTGGGCAGGTTGGGGTAAGACCACCCTCTACCTAATGTTTGCACACTGCTACCCCGGCCACAATCAGCAAACTCAATTCAGTCTGGGAAATAAGCAGATGCATCGATTGTCTGAATGATCCTGTATTAGTGCCTTTACTAAATAAACCATGAGAAACACCTCTGGGCAATCAGTTGCCTGGAGCTGTGATTCTGCTTCATGACATTGCCACAGATGGAATTGTTTTAGAAAATTACAAATGACCCTCGGTGCTCAGAGGGTTAAAATTACAATGACCCTCGGTGCTCATAGGTTTAAAATTACAATGCCCCTCGGTGCTCAGAGGGTTAAAATTACAAATGACCCTCGGTGCTCATAGGTTTAAAATTACAATGCCGCTCGCTGCTCATAGGGTTAAAATTACAATGCCGCTCGCTGCTCATAGGGTTAAAATTACAATGCCCCTCGCTGCTCATAGGGTTAAAATTACAATGCCCCTCGGTGCTCAGAGGGTTAAATTTACAATGCCCCTCGGTGCTCAGAGGGTTAAAATTACAATGACCCTCGGTGCTCATAGGTTTAAAATTACAATGCCCCTCGGTGCTCAGAGGGTTAAAGTTGCCAGCAAATTGTGAGGGTGGGAAGAACAATGTTGAACAGACACAGCTGCAGCTCGGGCCGAGGTGACTGAGTTCTGCTGGCAAAGTCAGATTGTTTCAAGCATGCACCAGCCCCACACAAGTCAAATGTGAAATAAGAAACGTTCTTTATGACCTTGAAGCAATAATCTGGGCCAGATAGCAACTCAAAACCAAAGGAAATTAATTTCTGAATTCTTGGGCACTGGTAAAAATACTTCAATACAGTTTTTTTTATAAACATTTCTAAACATTTCAGATTTTATGAAACACAACACACGGTGGGTACACATCCGCCAAATTATTGGGTTTAAAAATCGTTTCTCTGTGCATTTTTGTGTTTAGCATTGTGAACATTTCATCGACAAACAATAAACCTGGTGTGATCAGGAAGTATTTCTTCACACACATAATCATGGAATTCTGAAGTTCTGCCCTCTAAACACCAGCTGAGGCTCAAAGTCATCTGCAGTTTGTGAAACGGAGGTGGATAGATTTCTATTGGTTCTGGGAGTCACAGGCTATCGCAGTCACAGCCGCAGCAAGGTGTACAATGTCACAGGAGCAGTCTAGTCACTGTGCTGTGTCAGCTGCTGCTCATGGTGAATGTAACTACAGGGACCTGCTCGGTCAAGGAAAACCATCGAGTGGTTTCGAGCAAGAAAAGGCTTGTGTATTTAAGGAATTTAGTGACTTGATGACCATGTCCCTGGGTGAGTCATCCAGAGCCCCAGATGACGCACCAAATCTAAAGACCGTAGGGTCTTGTTAGAGAGAGAGAGAGATGACTGGTGGTGCTTCAACCTGAGGGTCACCACACCTCAGGTGAGGGGAGAGATTGAGAAGGAGAGTCCTTCGTGGTAACCTCAGCCAGTATGGGAATTGAACCCATGCTGATGGTATCATTGTATTGCAAATCAGCCATCTAGCCAACTGAGCTAACCGACTCTCATATCCTACTAGTGGTAGGGACAACTAGTGGAACTCAAACTCAACCCATAAAAACCTGAATTTTTTTTATTACTCATTCAGAGAATGTGGGAATCATTGACAGGGCCAGCGTTTACTGTTCATCCTTTATTGCCCTTAAACTGAGTGGCTTGCTCGGCCCATTTCAGGAAACAGTTATGGGTCTGGAGTCACATGTAGACCACACTCGATAAGGACAGCAGATTTCTTTCCCAAGGGACATTAGTGAACCAGATGGGTTTTTAAAATGACAATCAACACAGTTACACAGGTCATCATAAGATTACAGATTAATTCCAGATTTCATTTTATTGAATTCAACATTCACCTGCCATGTTGGGATTCAAACTAACATTTAATATTGTTAACCGTTTAAAATGAATGGCTGGTTTTATTTTTTGGTTCCTTTGCTGAGGAGGTTGTTCCTACTGAAACAGGTATTTGCTTCTTAATGATCTCTGGATATCTTTAAATATCATCCGTTTCCATTGTGGGGGGGTGCTGGCAATGGAAACAGGAATTGTCTTTTTGTCAGTATCCTGAATCTGTAGGTATAGATCACCCCACCTCAGAAATGGCTTCCATGCAGTTGTTTATATCACGTCATCAACGCATGTAAACAGATTTTTAAAATCAAGCTGCCAGACAATTTGTTTTGAAATGGGTTTAGACCCTTTCTTAAGCTTTTTCATTAGGTTGGCAGTTTCTCTTTATCTACAGTTGGTTGCTTTACTGGTGAAACCAGCATGTTCACTTCCTCAATATTGATACATAAGGGGTGTGGCTTGCTTGGCATCGTTTCTGCCTCTTGTACTGATAATTCTTAGATATGAGATTTTGAACCTGTTCTCGCTGTCTGATCATCAATCCGTGTAACAGTCTGAATTACCTCAGTGAGGACTCATCAATGAGCTCACATGGAGTATATTCATTATTTGTATTTCCCCATGAACTTGCTGATCCTTTCAGGCTGTGAGCTGTCTTCAGTGTTGATAGGAGTGGAAAATATTTCTGCTAACCCTATCCATTCACAGGTTTCCCATTTGTTGACTATTGAAAAACAAATTTATTTTGTTTACTTTGTGAATCTAATGGATTCTGGCTTCTGTTTGAATTCCATTATGAGGCTAAGGAGTGCAATGAAATTGGCTAACAGTTCTTTGACCAATTATCCAGTAATCAAATTTCTTTGATCTGTTGTTCTCCAATTGATTGCTTTTTTACCAGTTGTTCCTTAATTAATTTAACTGCCACTGCCTTTTAAAGAAGATTCAGGGCAAAAGATGTTCATTCTCCAGAGTGAGAATTCTTGTTGTAAGTATATACCATTTCTCTATTACCTGACAGCCCTTGTGTTGCATGATTGCTCCTGGTATACCTTAAATCTTAAGTGCTATTCTTCCTTGATCAAATAGTTATACTTTTGCAGGTTGTAGACAATGTTTCTTCAACCAAGATACACTCTGATAATATAGTGACAATCCCCCAAAATTGATCACAAAATTAGCAAAGTGTCCATTGACATAAACATCTTTGTCCTTCTGCTGTAGGCTACAGAACCTCATGAACGTCTCTGTTCTCTTGCTACTTTATGATTGTGTTCTGTTTTGGCACCTTTTCTGAGAATAATCTATTGGTTCCAAAAAACACTCATATTTTACTTGAAAAATTGACAGAAATATTTACAAGACCAGGCCATAGCAGCTCTTCTGGCTAAAGGGATATGGGGAGAGGGCAGCATGACAGTATTGAGCTCGATGATCAGCCAGGATCGTATTGAATGGTGGAGCAGACTCAAGAGAGTGAATAACCTCCTCCTGCCCCTATCCTCTATGCTGCCTATTGGCCTTTGAATTATGCATGGTAGCTGTATATGAGGGTATTGTGACTCATGCACTGGAACACCTGAATCTGTGTGAACCTTGGAATTCTGCAGTTATTTCTGTTTAACTAATAATCTGATATTTTTATTCTTCCTATTAGTGTGAGCAATTTTACATTTTCCCACACCTGCCAGATTTTTAGCCCACTCACTCAATCTATATATCTATTGACACCTGTCTGCAACTTCATCTGTTATCTTTATAGCATACTTTGCTACCTATCTTTACGTCATCTGCAAAATTAACCATCAGGTTTTGATACTCTCATCTAATGTCAAGATGGTGGCACTGGCAGGTTGGATAGTGTTCAGGGGGGCCACATCCTTCTCTCTCCCTTTTCAAATTTTTCTTTCCCTCATCTTCTGATGTCATGGGGAAGCTGGATCAGTGTTGGTGGGGCGTCAGCTACAGCAATGGCAGTGCATAGAGCAGGGACTCTTAGCGGGATAATCATTGCTATACCCAGAGCAAGGACTCTTTGAGGCCTGGGACCCCTTGCAGAGATCTTGCTGAAGCCCTGGAGCTGTGTTTGAAGACCCCTTGTAGACAGGATAAACTCTATTTTTGTAATTTATTTTTTGTTGTAACTCAAAAATGGCACTGGATTGTGGCAACAAACTACTTTTTAACTGTATCTTTGGAAATATGTGACAATAAGTAACTCATACTCAAATCATTGATATAATTTGTATAAAGTCCCAGCACAAAGCCCAGTGGGACCCCACCCTGCCAATCTGAAAAGATCCATTTATGCATACTCTGTTTTCTGTCAGCCAGTTATCTTGTATCAATTCTAGCGTGTTACGTCTTATACCACGGGCTCCTAATTTGTGCAGTATTCTTTTATGTGGATCTTTATCAAATATCTTCTGGGAATCAACAGTGTACTAACAGCCTCCCCTTTATCCACAGTATACATTACTCATCCAAATAATTTCAATAGATTGGATAAAAATGATTTCCTTTTCACTACACTAGCTGACACTTCCCAATTACCATGAGTTTTTCCAAGCACCCTGTCATAATTCTCCATAATGATTGATTCTAACATCTTCTCTGTGATAGACATCAAGCAAACTGGCCTCTGATTTCCTTCTTTCCATCTCCGTCGTTTCTTGAACAGGGAGGTTAGATTTGCTACTTCCCAGATTAATGGAACCATTCTGGAATCTAAAGAATGTTCAGAGACTGACCCATCATGGTAGCCAAAGCACAAAGCAAAACTTATTAAGCCAGATTTCATTCTAGAGCCGGATTTATCCATTAACTGGAATCAAAATACAGAGTTCTTGAGTCTTTCTCACACTCCTGTTCACGATATGAACATGAGCAGTTAAATCAGATCCACTTCACTGTTCACCATACTGCAGAAGCAATCGCTGTTGCTCTATTGCCCATCATGTTGGATGGCCCACACTGGTTCACTAAGCCTTGGAAGCTTGTTGCCTTCATTTTCTTTCTGTGTCGGGAATTACAGGGTCTGCTTGGTCAAGTGTGTTTGAAGAAAACCACTTTGGAGTCTAAACAGCTCTTGTCTTTAACAAGATGCAGTTTATTGCATGATGGCATCGAGATACCGATCACATGGACATGGTAGATATTGTAACTGAGACTATGTGAGAGGCCTCAAGCCTATTCAAGATCTGAAGGGAGTCCATGTTATTTTGGGGCAGCGCTTAACGTACTGCTCAGCATTAACTTACCTTGACCCTTACACCCTTAATTAACAGACGTTATCAAGGCCTGTGGAACTGAGTTTAATAAATGAAGTGAAGATATGGATCAACTCTGATCCTAGCACTTATAGAGGATTGACTAATTAGTAGAAGACAGAGTTGGGATAAGGGAAGTATTTTCAGAATGATAACCTGTAACTAGTGGAGTGCCACAAGAATCAGTGCTGGTGCCCAAAATACTTACAACATATATTAATGACTTGGATGAGGAAAAGGTGTCACCAAATTTGTGGCTTCTTACAATGAGAGATTGAGTAGCTTAGGCTGGCACTCAATGAAATTTAGAGGAATGAAAGAAGACTTTATTGAAATATATATGATTTTTCAGGGGTTTGAATCAGTGTAGGTGCAGAAAGGCTGTTTCCCATGTGAGAATCTAGGACTAGAGGACATTGTCTCAGAGTAAGAGACTGGCCATTTAAAACAAAGATGAAAAGGAATTGCTTCTCTTAGAGGATAGTGAATCTGGGGAATTCTTTACTGCAGGAGGCTGTCAAAGCTGGTCATTAAGTATATTCAAGGCTGAGATAGATTTTTAGTCAGTAAGCTAATGAATAATCATAGTAATAAGACAGGAAAGTGGAGTTGAGGATCAAGCATGATTTTATTGAATAGTGGAATAGACTCAAGTGGATGAATAGTCTCCTCTTGTTTCATGTGTTTCTACTTCATCGCACCCGACAACATACCAACATCATCATGACAATACGATAGCGAGGGGGCAGTAGGCAAGTCCCAATGCATCTCTAAGACTCCCTCTCATTTTAACACTTGGCGGAAATTGGGGAAACAGCTGGGAGAAGAGGGTCTATTAGCGCCTAAACCTGCCCCTATTCACTGCTGCTGAAAACATGCTATTTATTCTCATTCTCCAACTGCTTCTCAAAAGGTGCGTCTCCAGATTTAATGGATTGTTTGGACAGCCCAGTGACTGGGGAACAATGGCCACACTCTGATAGTAATTTAGCAGCCATTGTGCAAGGGGAGAGGCTGAACGAGCTCTACACCAGAATTACGATCACTTCAACGTTAGCAAATTGACATGCAGACCCTCCCTCTACAATCTGCATTTTAAACTTTGTGATTTTTTTGGGGATTTTTTTTGAAACAGGAAGATTTATTTTCTTTCTCTCTATCTCCATCTCTGGCTCTGGGGCCAGATCATCAAATGTCTAGACTAACCAGCATGCAGTAGGCATGATAACGTGGTAACCTATATTTTAATTTTAAATCATGATTAACAAAGTTGCTTAAAATAACTATTCCGGCTGTGATTAACAAGGGTTCACACTCGAGAAATGCAGAGTTGCAACCCAATAGTAGCTGCTCTGTAATATGAAGGGACATCATCAGTATCAATTGCATTTATGTAGCATCGTTCATGTCGCAAAATGACCCAAGGTGCTTTACATGGTTTGACTGAGCCACAGACAGAGACTTGAGGACAGGTGACCAACAGCTTGGGGAAAGAGATAAATATTAAGGAGTGCCTTATGGAGGAGGGTAAGAAACATTCTAGTTGTTTCAGAGGAGCATCAAAAATAAAGTTTGACATTGAGACATAGAACAAGATACCATATAATGGAAATTATTCTCAAAGAGGTAGGTTATGATGTGTCTTGGAATAGGAAAGTGAAGACGAAAGGCAGTGAGAATTGAGAGAGGAACTGAGCACAAGGGCAACCAAAGGCACGGGCCACCATTGATGGAATAAAGGAATTGAGATGCTCAAATACCAGACTTATAGAAGTCAGATATCTCAGGCAGTTATGGAACTGGAGGAGATTAAAGAGAGATCACGGAGGAATTGGAGACAAATATGACAAGTTCTGCAACAAAAGCAGGAAATGCTGCAGGAACTCAGCAGATCTGGCAAAGTCTGGGGAAAGAGAAACAGGGTTAATAATTTAACACTTCTTCCGAACTGGAAGTTTATGCAGTGGGTTGCACTGGCTTCCTCAGAGACAGCAGGGACTGCTTTTCTTGGGAATGCACAAATGGAGAAAACCGAAGAACTGTCTGCCCCTTTGAACGGAGAAACTAGGCAGGACAGACGCCAGTAGCTGGTGGCTCCTGCTGAGAGGAGAAGTCAGTCAAGATTGGGGCAAGGATGGGTATTGAGACCTTCACCATTAATTAATCTGCTAATACTCACCACTTAAACACACACACACACGCACACGCACGTAAGGGCTTTTGGGCATGGCCCCAGAGTTTAGGAGAGACCATGTCAACAAAATCCAGAGGCCTTCAGGAGCAGAGGAGAGGATAAATCATAGAATTATTGAATAGTTATTGCACAGAGTCCATTCTGTCCATTGTGCTCATGCCCAGAGTCTGCAAGAGAAACTCAAATAATTTCAAAGGCACCTTCCCATCATAAAATGTTAACATTTAACTGTTACAAACATAATCCTAAATGCAAGTGCTTTGCAACAACATTTGTTTGATGTGAATCAGTGTCCCATGTGTCTGATCTGATTTTCAGTAAGAGACATAGAAATGTGTTTTAGGGTCTTGCTCCTGTCTCTTGACCTCAAAACCTGCAACAGTCAATTTAAGTGGAGAAAAAGCTGCTCAGTTACACAGACAAAATTGATGATTAATCCATTTGCAAACATTTGAAGCCTAATTAGGGAAGGCCAACACCAGACGCCCCAGGTTAAAAATCTCAACATCCAATTATGTATGTAATGGCTGTTATTGGCTGGCTGTGTGTAAACTTACTGACACTAATGGTGCACAGCTGTGATTCCAACAATGTCTAATTGTGCTGAAGGATTAATTAGCGGCAATGCTTAGGATAGAGGCCGCTCTACGCATTGAAATAATGAGATCGGCTGCACATTGCTGGAATATTTCATTTTGATCAGGACAAATGAATCCAGTTGTAGAAGCTTCTCATTTGTTATAACAGTGCTGGCTGGTAACTCAAGTATACAAATTAATAAGTGTGTGTAAGAATTTATGCAGAGGATAAAATAGGGATTCTACAGTTACACAGACAAGACCTAGATGCAGAGGGTATAACTGATAATGGAAAGAGATGAGTGAGCATTATGTACAGGAGATGGAGTTACATTGTGGATAACATTAAGTGAAGCAGTTTAACTCCAAGAATGATGCAGACCAACAGAAATAGGAGACACAGTCAGGGGGAAAGGGTGAAAACATAGTAGGTGTTAGTGGTAATAAGACACACTTGTTTGAAAGTGTATTTTTAGCATGTAATTTTGGGACTAATTGATGATTACAAGAAATTAAAAACACTGAAGCAGAAATCTCCCAGTTTAGCATTCAATCCCTGATTAGAAACAATGCTTATGGAACAGTGTATATGGGTTCCTCACATTCAGTTCCACTGAAAGCATGGAGTGGTCTGGCTGATTCACAGCTACACCTCTCCAGGTGGCCCAAGGACCAAAGGCAAAGCCACATGATTTGAGGAGCTGGGGGAGGAGTGCCAGAGGAACCCAGGGTGGGGGGAGGTATGGGAGGAGGAACCCACCATCCCTCTCTCTCATCCAGCAGCTCTGCTGGGCTTAATCTCAGCCCATTCCTCCTGCTACAGAAGAAGGGCACTGCACACAGTGATGGGGGCCAACGACTCCCCCTCCTCAACTGACTCCTAGTCAGCATTTCATAAGCAAGATTTTCAATGTTTCTGGAGAAAAATATTGCTTAAGTCTTGACAAATTGTCCCAGAAAGCTTCCACATTGTTGTTAATTTAATCAACTTGTCCAGGCATGTTATTGTACATGAGTCAAGATTAGAGCGGTGCTGGAAAAGCACAGCAGGTCAGGCAGCATTCGAGGAGCAGGAAAATCGATGTTTCGGGCAGGAGCCCTTCATCAGGAAGGCCCTTTCGCCTATGTTATTGTACATCTCTAGAATGGCGGGATTTGAACACAGGCCTCCAAGCCCAGTGATTGAATCACCCCCATTGATTGGTTGATTGTTGTCACATGTACCAAGATAAGTTAAAAAGTGTTGTTTTGTGTGCTCTACAGGCAGATCATGGCATTACAAACTACAGCAGGGGTGCAGAATACAGTGTTACAGCCACAGAGAAGGTGCAGAGAGAGAGAGAGAGAGAGAGAGAGAGAGAGATCAACATTAACATCTGAGAAGTCCATTCAAAAGTCTGATAACCGCGGGGAAGAAGCTTGAATCTGTCCGTACATGTCTACAAACTTCTGTATCTTCTTCCTGATGAAAGAGAAGAGAGAGAGAGAGAGATCAATATTAACATCTGAGAGATCCATTCAAAAGTCTGATAACCGCGGGGAAGAAGCTTGAATCTGTCCGTACATGTCTACAAACTTCTGTATCTTCTTCCTGATGAAAGAGAGTATACCCGTGGGGGAGGGTCTTTGATGTTGGTTGTTTTCCTGTGGCAGTGGGAAGTGTAGATGGAGTCAGTGGATGGGAGGCTGGTTTATGGGATGGACTGGGCTGTGTTCACACTCTCTGCAGTTTCTTGTGGCCCTGGGAAGAGCAGTTGCTGTCCCATGCTGTGATACATCTGGATAGGATGCTTTCTCCCCATGCATTTATTATGGAAGTGCCAAATTTCCTCAGCTTTCTTAACCACTGCATCAATGTGGGTGGACCAGGTCAGATTGTGGTTTGTGTCATCACTCCCAGAACTTGATGCCCTTGACCATCTCTACCTCAGCACCCACTGATACAGACAGGGGCATGCCCCCTTCCTTCCTTTCCTCCTCTTGCTGCATCTAACAGCAGTAATGAGTAAAAGCTGATGTATCTTTAAGCAATGCAAAAACATGTTTGTATTTTTTTCTTTCTTTTTTTTTCTTTTTTTTAATTTTTTTTTTCTTTTTTTTTCTACTACCTCCTAAGTGCGGTAGTGCTTATTTTATCCCCAGCACCCATGGTGTGTGTGTGTGCAGGGGTGAGACACAGTGAAAGACACAAAGTGCATGAATCTTTATTCAATTTCCACCACCAGGAAGATAGGAAAACACCCGGGTGGCCAGTGACAAACACTGCCCTTCACATCAAGGGACAGTGCTGTGTGATCAAAACAGTGAAGGGGAGGGTAGGGACTAAATCAAAATAGAATTGGAGGGAGAAATGATGCGCTCCACTCCCTGCGGCGCCCACCTCTCCCTGAACAACTCCAGGGTGTTGGTCGACACCGCGTGCTCCTTCTCCAAGGACACCCGGGCCCTAACGTAACCGCAAAAACATGTTTGTTTTTTTTTTAAGGTGTGAGACACAGTGAGAGACACAAAGTGCACGAATCTTTTATTCAATTTCCACCACCAGGAAGATAGGAAAACACCCGGGTGGCCAGTGACAAACACTGCCCTTCACATCAAAGCGACAGTGCTGTGTGATCAAAACAGTGAAGGGGAGGGTAGGGACTAAATCAAAATAGAGTTGGATGGAGAAATGATGCACTCCACTCCCTGCGGTGCCCACCTCTCCCTGAACAACTCCAGGGTGTTGGTGGACACCGCGTGCTCCTTCTCCAAGGACACCCGGGCCCTAACGTAACCGCAAAAACATGTTTGTATTTTTTGTTTTTTTTCTTTTTTTTTTTTCTTTCTTTTTTTTTTACCAACTAAGCCAGAACATCATGTTGACACTCCTGTTTATTTATTTTTTTTTTTTTCTTTCTTTTTTTTCCTTTAACCCCCACACTACCACCTAAGTGCGGTAGTGCTTATTTTTTCCCCCAGCACCCATGGTGTGTGTGTGTGCAGGTGTGAGACACAGTGAAAGACACAAAGTGCACCAATCTTTATTCAATTTCCACCACCAGGAAGATAGAAAAACACCCGGGTGGCCAGTGACAAACACTGCCCTTCACATCAAAGGGCAGTGCTGTGTGATCAAAAACAGTGAAGGGGAGGGTAGGGACTAAATCAAAATAGAATTGGAGGGAGAAATGATGCACTCCAATCCCTGCGGCGCCCACAC
>NC_057735.1:1300980-1348084 GCF_004010195.1 Chiloscyllium plagiosum
CTCCTCCAGGGTGTTGGTGGACACCGCGTGGATGTGGATTGCTTTTTTTTTCCACCACCAGGAAGATAGGAAAACACCCGGGTGGCCAGTGACAAGCACTGCCCTTCTCATCAAAGGGCAGTGCTGTGTGATCAAAACAGTGAAGGGGAGGGTAGGGACTAAATCATAATTGAGTTGGAGGGAGAAATGATGCACTCCACTCCCTGCGGCACCCACCTCTCCCTGAACAACTCCAGGGTGTTGGTCGACACCGCGTGCTCCTTCTCCAAGGACACCCGGGCCCTAACGTAACCGCAAAAACATGTTTGTACTGACCGGTCTACTCTTAATCAATTGGTTGGTCTGATTGGAACTAGCCATCACTATTCACCAATGGTCATGCAGCCTTGTTAATGAGCAATTAAATTGCCAATCAATTCCTTAAATACTTCCATGCAACTGTGGCCAGTATCTGTTTTCATTCCAGGATGAGTCATGTTAACATTAGCTCCTAGATAGACTTAACTTTGTTGGGTAGAACTGAAAAAACAACAACAACAACAACCACCACCACCACCACCACCACCACCACACTGGGCTGTACTGTAGACTCATAAACAGTTACAGAGCGACAGAAAGACAGATATATTGGAAAATCGTAGGGAAGTCTGAACATTGTAAGGAATTTCAAAATCCTCAATATTAAACAGGATTGTCTAAGTGCTTAAAAAAAAGTGAAGAAAGGACATGAGAAAAAAATGTAACATTGGGGAAAGTCCAAAGTGTTTTCTAAGTATATCAGGGGCCAGAGAAAAACCAAGGAGGGAATATGCTCCATTAGGAACCAAAATAACAGTGTGTGTGCAACTGGAAGACATAGCGAAGGCTTTGATGACTACTGAGCATCTGCATTCATAATAGAGAAGGAGAATATAGGTCGAGAAGGCAGGTAGGGCTCTGTGATCTATTTGAGAAAGCTTTCCTTGAGAGCAAGTAAGTATTAGCAGTTTTAGTGGCTTGTATGTGAATAAATCTCAAGCCCAGGTGAGCTGAGTCTTGGGGCAAGGTTGGAGATTGCAGGGGCCCTGATTTTAATTTTCAAACCCTCTCTGACCACAGGAAAGGTTCCAAAGGACTGGAGAATAGTTATGGTATCATTATTCAGGAAGAGTGGTAGGGATAAACCAGGAAGCTACAGACAGTGTGTCTAATATCTGTCATGATTTGGAGATGCCGGTGTTGGACTGGGGTGTACAAAGTTAAAAATCACACAACACCAGGTTATAGTCCAACAGGTTTAATTGGCTTTCGCTCCAAAAGCTAGTGTGCTTCCAATTAAACCTGTTGGACTCTAACCTGGTGTTGTGTGATTTTTAACTCTAATATCTGTGGTATAGAAAGCTTTGGAAAAATTCTGAGAGACAGATTAATCTCCACTTGGAAAGGCAAGGATCCATCCAGGATAGTTAGCCTAGCTTTGTAACTGGGGGGAATCATGTCCAACAAATTAAATTGAATATTTCAAAGAGGTGACTAGGTATGTTGTTGAGGGTAGTGTAGTTGATACATAGACTTCAGGGAGGCCTTTGACAAGGTTTTGCATAATAAACTGATGAAGAAGGTCTGATCTCATGGGATCCAGAACAATTTGGCAAATCAAATCCAAAGTTGGCCGAATAGTAGGAAGCAGTATTTTCGTGTGCAGTGTGTACCACAGGGATCAGTGTTGGGTCCCTTGCTGTTTACTTTTTATATTAAGAATCTAAACATGAAAGTAGTTTGAATGATAGAACCCTCAGAAGTTCAGAGGGATCTTGGCGTGCATGTCATAAATCCTTGAAAGCAGCAGTACAGATAGATAAAATAGTTAAGTGGGATCCTTGCCTTTATTAGCCAGGCCACTGAATACAAGGACAGGGAAGGTTCTAATGGAGCTGTGTAGAATGGTAGGTCACAGCTGGGGTACCGTGTGCAGTTCTGGTCACCACACTGTAGGAAGGATGGAGGGGGTGCAGAGGAGATTCACCTGGATGCTGCCTAGGATGGAGTGATTGTCTCTGAAGAGAGACTAGATAGGCTGGGGTTGTTTTCCTTAGAGCAGAAAAGGCTGAGAGGGATTTGACTGACATTTACAAAGTTTTGAGAAGCTCTGGTTTCCTCCCATAATCCAAAGATGTGCAGATTAGGCCATGCTAAATTGCCCATAGTGCTCAGGGATGTGTGGGTGAGGTGCATTAGTCAGGGGTAAATATAGCAAAATAGGGTAGGGGAATAGGTCTTGGTGGGTTACTCTTCGGAGGGTCGATGTGGACTTGTTGGGTCGAAGGGCCTGTTTCCACACTGTAGGGATTCTATGATTCTATAGACAGGGATAAACAACTCCCTTTTTTTATTATTCACTTGCAGGATGTGGCCATCAAGGGCTGGGCCAATATTTGTTGCCCATCCTTAGTTGCACCTTGAGAAGGTGGGGGTGAGCTGCCTTCTTGTACCGTTGCAGTCCATGTGTTGTAGGTTGACCCACAATGCCCTTAGGGAAGGAATTCCAGGATTTCACCCCAACCACACTGAAGGAACGGCAATATATTTCCAAGTCAGGATGATGCGTGGCTTAGAGGGGAACTTGTAGTTGGTAGTATTTCCATGTATAGTTGCCCTTGTCCTTCGAGATGGAAGTGGTCATGGATTTAGAAGATGCTGTCTAAGTATCTTTGAATTTCTGCACTGCCTCTTGTAGATAGTGCACGCTGCTGCCACTGAGTGTTGGTGATGGGGAGGGGGACGATGCAGTGTGGATGTGGTGTCAATCAAGCAGGCTACTTTGACTGGATAGTGTCAAGTTTCTTGAGTGTTGTTAGAGCTGCACTGATCCAGACAAGTGGGGAGTATTCCATTACACTCCTGTCTTGTGCCTTGTAAATGGTGGATAGGTTTTGGGGAGTCAGGAGGGGAGTTACTCATCACAGTATTCCTAGCCTCTGACCTGCTATTGTAGCCACTGTGTAACCAGAGAATATAGTTTTTGAGGGAAGGTAAAGAAGGTTTAGAGGAGATTTGAGGGGGGAAAATAAAGCACCCAGTGGCCTGTCGGAATCTGGACATCACTGGCTAAAAGGGAGTAGAGGCGGGAAGACATTTTAAGAACATTTTAGATGAGCACTTGTAACACATTATATACAAGGATACAGGCCAAGTGCTGGTAATCAAGTAGATGGATGTTTGATGATCAGTGAGGCCATGCTGGGCTGAAGGACCTCTTTCTGTGCTGTAAAAACTCCCCGACTCTATGACAACTCCAGTTTATTTGAAAGCCATCTTGTGCATTACACGATACAAACTCCAGTTCCTATAGATCAATGTGAAATGGCACAGGAGGCTGACTTATTATAAAACATTAGTAACATAGTGTACATCTGATTTAGAAACACCATTTACATCACAGAGCCTACACTTGCTCATGAATGCAAATTGCTCTTGAAAAATAGAGGAAGTAAATCAACCTGAAATTACAGCCTGAAGTTTATGATGATATCTACTGTCCTCAATGGATTTCAACGGTTTACCTGCTTCTACAGCTCCCCATTTAGAACAATGAGTTTAAGAGGAGAGATCGGGTTAGACAGAGCTATGAGGTTGATTTCTAGAGTCAGATGAAGAGAGTTGAATAATGGTCCCAGCCTTTAGCGTAGGTGACTGAGCAGTGAGCGTAAAGCAGCCATTAGACAGAACCACACTTGGGAATGCTAATTTCATAAGGCTGCTTCAGACAAGAGGCAGAAGGACAGCATCTGAGTTTGATCAAAACCCCATCAGCATGGGACTGAAATTTGAACTCAACAAAAAAATTCTGGAATAAAACATTTGGCCAATAGAAACCATCTGCCATCTATTCCTGGCCTAACCATGTGATTCCAGACCAAAGCAATGTGATTGGTTCCTAGCTAGCCCCTGGACAGTTAAGGATGGACAATAAGTGCTGGCCCAGCCAGTAACGCACTGAAATTTCTGAATTGCTGTCAAAAGAACAGATCCCATTGATTGATCTACTTTACGGAAGGAAATCCATGATCCTTTCTTGGCCTAAGTTCACCCCCACAGCAATGCATTCTTAACTGCCCTCAGAAATCTAAGCAGATAACTTCCCACCAATGTCTCCAAGACAATTAGGATCAGGCAATAACTGCTGGCCTCCCAACATTACCATGTTCCTGAAAATGAATAAAAGAACTTGTTCATACTGGGAAAAGAATTAATGTGTGGCTGTTAGAAGGATCTGAACAAAGTGACCAGCCTGTGGCCTGGACCTCCTGGGAAATGAAGTAAAGGCTTTGGAATTGTGGAACAGACATGGGAACATCTTGAAAAAAACTATTTATACAGCCTTTCCCAACCAGTCACAGTCAGTTGTCACAAAGCTGGTCCCTTTTTACTCTAAAAGCTGTTCTTTTTCTCAAGGATACTGTGTTTTTTCAGAGGGGTAATAAAACTCTCCCGGTTCCGATTTAGACTAGTTTGGTACAGAGATGGTGCAATACCCTGGCAGGGATGGCAGTGGAACAACAATGGCAGGTATTTCTGGGTATAATGCAGAAGATGCAGGATCAGTTCATTCCAAAGAGGAAGAAAGAGCCTAAGGGGAGGCAGGGGCGGCCGTGGCTGACGAGGGAAGTTAAGGACTGTATAAAGATAAAAGAGAAGAAGTATAACTTAGCAAAGATAAGCGGGAAGCCGGAGATCTGGGGAACTTTTAAAGAGCAACAGAGGATAACTAAAAAGTCAATACACGGAGAAAAAAATGAGGTACGAAGGCAAACTGACCAAAAATATAAAGGAGGATAGTAAATGCTTTTTTAGGGATGTGAAAAGAAAAAAAATGGTTAAGGCTAAAAATGGGCCCTTGAAGACAGAAACGGGTGAATTTATTACGGGGAACAAAGAAATGGCAGAAGAGTTGAATTGGTACTTTAGATCTGTCTTCACTGGGGAAGACACAAGCAATCTCCCAGATGTAATAGTGACTGAAGGACCAAGGGTAATGGATGAACTGAAGTGAGTTTATATTTGCCAGGAATTGGTGTTGGAGAGACTGTTAGGTCTGAAGTTTGATAAGTCCCCGGGACCTGATGGTCTGCATCCCAGAGTACTGAAGGAGGTGGCTGTAGAAATCGTAGATGCATTGGTAATCATTTTCTAATGTTCTTTTAGATTCAGGATCAGTTCCTGCAGATTGGAGGGTGGGTAATGTTGTCCCACTTTTCAAGAAGGGAGGGAGAGAGAAAACAGGGAATTATAGACCAGTTACCCTGACATCAAAGGTGGGAAAGATGGTGGAGTCTATTATAAAAATTAAAATCACGACTCATTTGGAAAGCAGTAACAGAATAGGTCAGAGTCAGCATGGATTTCCGAAGGGGAAATCATGCTTGACTCATCTTGTGGAATCTTTTGAGGAAATAACTATGGAGATGGACAAGGGAGAGCCAGGGATGTAGTGTACCTGGACTTTCAGAAAGCCTTTGAGAAAGTCCCATGTAGGAGATTTGTGAGCAAATGTAGGGCACATGGTATTGAGGCAAGGTACTGATTTGGATTGAAAATTGGCTGACTGACAGGAAGCAAAGAGTAGTGATAAATGGGTCCCTATCGGAATGGCAGGCGGTGACCAGTGAGGTACCACAAGGTTCGGTGCTGGGACTGCAGCTGTTTACAATATATACAATATATAGATGAAAGTATTAAAAGTAATATTAGCAAATTTGCTGATGATACAAAGCTGGGTGGCAGGGTGAAATGTGAGGATGATGTTGTGAGAATACAGGGTGACCAGGACAGGCTAGGTGAGTGGACCGATGCATGGCAGATGCAGTTTAATGTGGATAAATGTGCGGTTATCCACTTTGGTGGCAAGAACAGGAAGGCAGATTACTACCTAAATGGAGTCAAGTTAAGCAAAGGGGAAGTACAATGAGACCTAGGTGTTCTTGTACATCAGTCAATGAAAGCAAGCATGCAGGTACAGCAGGCAGTGAAGAAAGCTCATAGCATGCTGGCCTTCATTACTAGAGGAATTGAGTATAGAAGCAAAGAGGTCCTTCTGCAGCTGTACAGGGCCCTGGTGAGACCACACCTGGAGTATTGTGTGCAGTTTTGGTCTCCAAATTTGAGGAAAGACATTCTGACTATTGAGGGAGTGCAGCGTAGGTTCACGAGGTCACTTCCCGGAATGGCGGGTCTATCTTACGCTGAAAGATTGGAGCGACTGGGCTTGTACACCCTTGAGTTTAGAAGGCTGAGAGGGGATCTGACTGAGACATATTAGATTATTAAAGGATTGGACACTCTGGAGGCAGGAAGCATGTTTCCGTTGATGGGTGAGTCCCGAACCAGAGGACGCCATTTAAAAATAAGGGATGGGCCACTTAAAACAGAGTTGAGGAGAAACTTCTTCACCCAGAGAGTGGTGGGTGTGTGGAATGCTCTGCCCCAGAAGGCTGTGGAGGCCAAGTCTCTGGATACTTTAAAGAAAGAGTTGGATAGAGCTCTTAAGGATAGTGGGATCAAGGGTTATGGGGATAAGACAGGAACAGGATACTGATTGTGGATGATCATAATGAGTGGTGGTGCTGTCTTGAAGGGCCGAATGGCCTACTCCTGCATCTGTTGTCTATTGTTAATTGAGATTAAAGGGTATTGAGAGGCCTTTTTGTTTCTATGTAAACAGGTGAGACTTCAGGCCAAAGTAGTCCTGTTTTAGAAGTGACCTGTGTAATGGAAGGGGAGTGGTCAGCTCTCTAGCTGAGCAGGTTAGTTCAGTCCAGAACTAGTTGGGTGTTCAGCAGTGGACTGTGTGAACGGGTTCTCTTTATCTGCCCTTCTAACTTCAATCTGTAAGCATCTGTTCCATTTTTGGCTTACTGTGTTTTAAGGGCGTTTCCTTTTGGAACTGTTGTGTATCTTCAGAACAGCATAATCAAGTCTAGTTTGGATAGAATGAGTTCTAGGATTCTGGATTAGAGTGGTGTTGGAAAAGCACAGCAGTTCAGGCAGCATCCAAGGAGCAGTAAGTCCCTCTCCCACTGCAGCTCCCAGGTCACTTCCTCTGCCCTGAAGCCACCTATCCACTCCACCCTCCTCCCTGACCTATCACCTTCATCCCCTCCCCCACTCACCTATTGGACTCTATGCTACTTTCTCCCCAACCCCATCCTCCTCTCACTTATCTCTCCACCGTTCAGGCACTCTGCCTGTATTCCTGATGAAGGACTTTTGCCTGAAACGTCGCTTTTTCCTGCTCCTCGGATGCTGCCTGACCTGCTGTGCATTTCCAGCACCACCCTAATCCAGAATCTGGTTTCCAGCATCTGCAGTCATTGTTTTTACCGAGACTGAATTCTATCCAAAGAGCTCAGTCTTTGCATAAGGGGTTGTTTATTCTGTTGTTTGTGTTTCATTGTATAATTTTGTGAATACATTTTTCTCCATTTTAAAACCTGGTAGTCAACCTTGATAACTTACTCCAGGTAATTTTCACTGTACACTTACCAAAGCAAATAGCAAAGTTATGGTCTGGGCTGCCTGCTTAAGGATGTTTTGAGTGATCTGGCCGAGTCCATAACACAGTGAGTAATCTTTCTCGAAGTGAAATCACGTTGTTCTACAGGCAGACATGAGAGCCTCTGTGTTCAGCTCAGGGGCACATTTACAAACAACAAGGAGATGTGGAATAAGTGGAACTGGTGCTTTGCTTCAGTTGGTTGAAGGAGGACTGGTAACACCAAATGTTAGGAAGATCTCATCTGGTCTTAAACAATGACCATGGACAACTTATGTCCATCAGAATGGCAGACAGAATCTCAGTTTAACATCTTTTCTGAAATATGTCACCACAGTCGCGTGGCATTCCCTTGGTATTGGCAGTAGGAGGGTCAGCTTGGATTATGCAATCATGCAACTGCAGTGGGGCTCCAACTCCCAGGTCCCAGACCCCAGGCTGGGGCTGAGGAGGGTTGCTCTAGGCATGTGTTTAAGTTGCTCAGGGAGCTATCCTGATTGGATGAGCAAAGACCCGCTCAATGGATCGGACATTGTCAGTGTTGATAATAACAATCACCTCAGCAATGATCTGCCCTATCAGGCGATAGACCAACTCAGAGCAAGCTCATCAGGGAGCCATTAGAATTGTAATATTGCTTCTTTTAAAATTCTTTGTTTCATAATCATTATCACAGTCATCAGTGTCCTAATGGCTCCATAAATTCAGAGAGATAGAAAGGAATAGAAAAAGACAAATGAGCTAATTAACCAAAAATCAAAGTGGATCCCAATTTGTCACAGCACCTGTGCAATTCACTATCAGATTTTCCAATTCAGCAGGAAGTCTCAAATCTACACAGCCTTCGGTCTTTGCTTTTCTCTCATTAACCCTGCACTGCCCAGCCCTGCTCCACCTGAGGACATTTATCACCAGTGTTTCTTTGAATCTTCTCTCTGTGATTGTTTTTAATTTAAACCAATAAGTTTTTCAGCTTCTGCAGAGCAGATACAAGATGGGGTTAGATACCAGGTAAAGGTCCCTCTACTCTATCCCCAACAAATAGGTAAGGGACAGCACAGGGTTAGACACAGGGCAAAGCTCCCTCTACAATGTCCCCCATCAAACACCCCCAGGACAGGGACAGCTCGGGGTTAGATAGAGAGTAAAGCTGCTGCATTGAAACAAACCATTAAAAGAAGCTAAATCAAGTCCCTGGGCTACACCCCTAATTATGTGTTCAGAATAAAATATCTTTTCTTGGAATTCCTGGCTCCAACAGAGTTGTTGACCAGGGAACATGATGATGTATTGAAATGGCAGGGCAAGTTAAAGTTCAGGGTCAATCTTACAGACAGAACATAGGTGCTCTGGAAAGTGGTCACCCAGTCTATGCTTTGTTTCCCCAGTGTAGAGGAGAGCACATTGTGCAAACGCAGTCAACCAGATTGTGGGAAGTGCAGAAAGTGCTGCTTCACCTGGAAGGTGTGTCTGGGGTCTTGGATACTGAGGAGGGAAGAGGTAAGTGGGCAGGTGTTACACAGAAGGTGCTGTGGAAGTCTGTGGGATGTTGGGAATGGAGGAGGAGTGGACTATGGTGTCCCAAAGGGAACAGTCTTTGGGGAAATCTGACAAAGTAAGGCAGGGATATATGTGTCTGGTGTCATCCCACCAGAGGTGAGAGAAATGGTGCCTAAACGTCCTTTGGATGTGGATGCTGGTGGGATGGAAAGTGAGGACCAGGGGGACCCTGTCACTGTTGTTGGAAGGGAAGGGGTGAGAGCAGAAGGGCAGGAGATGGGTTGGACATGGCTGAGAGCTCTGTCAATAACTGTGGTGTGGAACAATGGTCAAAGAAATTGATGGACACTTTGGAAGCTCCCTTGTAGAAGCTGGCATCATCAGAACATATGTGATGGAAATGGAGAAACTGTGAGAATGGCATTGTGTCTTTACACGAAGTATGGTGGGAGAATGTATGGGAGAAAGTGAGGACTGCAGAAGCTGGAGATTAGAGTTGAGAGTGTGATGCGGGAAAAGCACAGCAGATCAGGCATCATCAGAGGAGCAGGAGAGTCGATGTTTCAGGCATAGGCTCTTCATCAGGCGGTGGGTGCGACACACGCACGAAACAACACCATTGTCCGGTTGCCAAACACTTTAACTCCCTCTCCCACTCCCCCAAGGATAAAGAAGTCCTGGGCCTCCTCCACCTCCAAGCTCTAACCACCTGACACCTAGAGGAGGAACGCCTCATTTTCCACCTTGGGACCCTTCGATCACATGGGATCACTGTGGATTTCTCCAGTTTCCTCATTTTCCCCTCCCACCACCTTATTCCATATCCAGACTTCCAGCTCAGCACTGCCCTTTTGACCTGTCCTATTTGTCCATCTTCCTTCCCACTTATCTGTTCCACCCTCCTCTCAGACTTATCACCTATTCCCCCACCTTCATCTCCCTATCACATTCCTAGCTGCCTTCCCCAGTCCCACACCCACTCCTATTTATCTCTCAGCCCCCTTGGGCCACAAGCCTCATTCCTGATGAAGAGCTTATGCTCAAAACATCGATTCTTCTGCTCCTCAGATGCTGCCTGACTGGCTGTGCTTTTCCAGCGCCACACTCTTTGACTCTGGGAGACATATAGTCAAGGTAACTATGGGGTTGTACAGATATTGGTGGCCAGCTCATCCTTAGGAATGAAAACAGTGATGTCAAGGAAGGAAGGAAAGGAGTCAGAGAAACAGAACAAAGAACAATAGAGCTCAGGAACAGGCCCCTTGGCCCTCCAAGCCTGCACCACCATATTTTGCCCTTCCATACTAAATCTGTCTTCACAATAGAGGGAGCCGAATCCCTCTATTCCCTTCCTCTTCGTGTATTCATTCAGGTTATTCCAAGTATTCTTGACGGGTGAAAGTGAAGGCAGTTTGGAAATTGGAAATGAAAGTGATAAGCTTTTCCAATTCCATAAGAGAGAGGGAAGCAGCATCGATATATGGGAGAAAGAGTTATGGTTGGGGGCGGAGCAGGACTGGAACAAGGGATGTTCCATGTATCCCACAAAGAGACAGCGATAACTAGGGCCCATACAGGTACCCATGACTACCCCTTAGATTTGAAGAAAGTGAGAGGAGTTGAACAAGACGTTGTTCAGAGTGAGGACAAGATCGGCCAGGCAGAGGAGGGTGGTGGTGGGTGGGGACACTTCAGGCCTTTATTCCGGGACACCACCCTGATGGGGGATGGATGTGTAAATGGTTTGGATGTCCATAGTGAAGAGGCAGCAGCTGGAGCCCAGGAACAGGAAATTCTGAAACTAAGGTAAAATGTCAGCCAAATTACCAATGTAGGTGGGACAGGACTGGACAAGGGAAGGAAAAAAAAAGTTGAGGCAGGACGAGATGTGTTCAGTGGGGCAGGAGCAGGCAGTAACAATGGGTGTACCCAAGCAGTCCTGTTTGAGAAGGAGGTCAAAGTGAGCTGTGTGGGGCTGCGGTCGATCAGCTTGGAAGTAGTGGGGGGGGTGGTGAAGATCACCAGCTGAAATGAGGTCAATGACTGTAGTTGGCCTGATGTTCTATGGTATGGTCATGGTCCAGGGGGAGACAGGGGGAGGTACCTGAGAGCTCGCACTCAATACAAGGTCAGTCCACCAGACTACAACAGCACCCCTTATCAGCACAGGCTTCATGACAAAGTTAAGGTTGGATCTGAGAGCATGGAATGGAGTCAGTTTAGAGGAAGACTGACTCAAATGGTTAAGGGGGCAGAAAAAATTACATTTACATTAAATTTACATCTTTCACAATGTCCTGAGGTGGCACTGCCTCCTGTTCCAGCTCCATACTCAAGACGTGTTAATGAGCTTGTCGCAGAAACCTCAACACGGATTGTTCCGGGAATTCTAGTTATCCTCATTTCCCAGTGCTCCTATGTCAATCTCCTCGCAATATTGCGTTGCAGCTAATGTCTCTTTAAAGGCTCTGAGCAATTTATTTTCATGCATTCACAAGATGTGTACATCTTGAAAGACCAATATTTATGGGCTGCCACTAATTGCCCTTAACTGTGTTGGTTAACAAAGCTATTTCAGAGGGTATTTAAAACTCTGGCGTCGTGTCTCGGCCTGATAGGTTAGGTGCAATGGATCTCCTTCATGAAGTGAAGTAAATAGTTTGCTCCAATTTAATAGTTTATGGTCACCATTACTGATGCCAGCTTTGCAATTGCAGATCTATTTCATGGGTTGAATTTGAATTGCAGAATGGTAGGATTTGAATTCGCTAACTCAAATGCGATTTTCTTCTTTCTGTGAAACCCACACCATCATAATGAGCCCTTTTGGCAGGTGCAGATCGCCTTGGGTCCAAAACACACATGCACCCCTTCCCCAACACCAGGGTGCCATACTGAGGCCTAGAGAAAAAGTAATTCCTGTACATAATTGTCATGAACTGGTGTGCATTTAGGAAGCTATGAAAAGAAAGGGCAACTTACCTGAATTTCTCACCACTAGAAATACCCACTGAAGATCCAATAGCATTTTGAAAATTAAGTGTAAAATATTCTTAAGTATCAGCAGTCCATGCTGTATTGTAAGGTAGATGTGTTTGTAAAGCAATGATTCATCACTGGGCACTGCCTTGCAGTTAAGTTCCATTGACCACCATTTGTATAAGAATTAACATGCGTTACAGTACTTTATCCTAATAGATAAAGTGCCTTCATGTGTTAAAATACTTTTTATATGTTCCATCAGTCTCAGTTGTCACATTTTGTATGGAAATTTAAACTGATAGTTCTGGCAGTTAAATTTTAAAAAATTATTTTGTAAGTTGAGAAAGATCTCTATACCTGCGGCACAGGTATTCTGTCTTGAAATAGAATATTCTGTCCTGTCAGTTTCAGGTAACATTGCTAGAAGTTTTTATTATTAGAATTGCAGCTTTCATGAATGCTTAGCTGGATTTCAAAAACTATTAATAGTTTCAGCTTTAGCAGGTGATCGATTGATCCAAGAATGTTTGACATTTAAGAAATTGTGCGAAAATTTGCTTTCTGCATTCAAATGTGAAGTTGAAATTGTGAGATGAATAATTCACTACCTTGAAAACATCAAGCAAAGTATTGGGCAGTTGTCCTATGGCACAGGGAGATTGATTTTTTAAAACTATGCTCTTAAAAAGACAGAACTATCCAGAAGCTCAACTGAATGTGCAGGTTCCTTTCAGAGGAGAACAGATCATTTATAGAGAAACAGGCCTGAAATGTCAGCAGTGCTACTTAGCTCCAAAACAATCAGAGTCATAGAGATGTACAGCATAGAAACAAACCTTTGGTCCAACCCGTCCATGTCGTCTAGACATCCCAACCTCATTGAGTCGCACTTAACAGCACCCAGTCCATATCCCTCCAAACCCTTCTTATTCATATACCCATCCAGATGCCTTTTAAATGTTGCAATTGTACCAGCCTCCACCATTTTCTCTGGCAGCTCATTTCCATACACGTACCACCCTCTGTGTGAAAACGTTGTCCCTCAGGTTTCTTTTATATCTTTTATGTCTCACCCTAAACCTGCGGCCTCTAGTTCTGGACTTCCCACCCCAAGGAAGAGACTTTGTCTATTTAGCCTATTCATGCCCCTCATGATTTTATAAACCTCTATAATGTCACCCCTCAGCCTCCAACACTCCAGGGAAAACAGCCCCAGCCTATTAAACCTCTCCCTATAGCTCAAATCCTCCAACCCTGGCAACATCCTTGTAAATCTTTTCTGAACACTTTCAAGTTTCACAACATCCTTCCAATAGGAAGGAGATCAGAATTGCATGCAATATTTCAATAGTGGCCTAACCCCATTTTAATCTGCAATAACCTTCTTTGGTGTCCACTACACCTCCAATTTTGGTGTCATCTGCAAACTTACTAACTGTACCTCTTATGCTCACATCCAAATCATTTATATAAATGACAGTAGAGGACCCATCACCAATCCTTGTGGCTCTCCACTAGTCACAGGCCTCCAGTCTGAAAATCAACCCTCCACCACCACCCTCTGTCTTCTACCTTTGAGCCAGTTCTGTATCCAAATGGCTAGTTCTCCCTGTATTCCATGAGATCTACCCTTGCTAACTAGTCTCCCATGGGGAACCTTGTTAAACGCCTTACTGAAATGCAGATAGATCATGTCTACCACTCTGCCCTCATCAATCCTCTTTGTTAATTCTTCAAAAAACTCCATAAAGTTTTTGTGAGACACTAATTCCCATGCACAAAACCATGTTGACTATCCCTAATCAGTCCTTGCCTTTCCAAATACATGTACATCCTGTCCATCAGGATTCCGTCCAACAACTTACCCACCACCGAGATCAGACTCACTGGTCTGTAATTCCCTGGCTTGTCCTTACCACCCTTCTTAAACAGTGGCACCTCATTTGCCAATCTCCAGTCTTCCGGCACCTCACCTGTGACTATCGATGATACAAATATCTCAGCAAGAGGCCCAGCAATCACTTCCCTCGCTTCCCACAGAGGGCTAGTTCTGACCAGGTCCTGGGGATTAATCCACTTTTATGTGTTTCAAGACATCCAGCACTCCCTCGTCTGTAATATCGACATTTTTCAAGATGTCACCATCTATTTCCCTACATTCTATATCTTCCATGTCCTTCTCCACAGTAAACACTGATGCAAAATACTTGTTTAGTGTCTCCCTCATCTCCTACGACTCTACATAAAGGCTGATCTTTGAGGGAACCTATTCTCTCCCTAGTTATCCTTTTGTCCTTAATGTATATGTAAAAACTCTCTGGATTCACATCACCCTATTTGCCAAAGCTATTTCATGTCCCCTTTTTGCCCTCCTGATTTCCCTCTTCAGGGCAGAAGAAAAACAATCTTGCATGTCTTATAGCTTGTAAGAGAAAACCTCCAGAAATCTGTGGAAGAGGAGTTTGAAAAATCAAATGTATAGAAATATGTGAGCTGTGTTAGCAGTTTGCTGAAGGGTCTCAGGAAGAGACATGAACTTAAAGCAGCAAGTGCATGTTCCAGTTTTCCAAAAAGCACCAAATTATAGCTGTGCTGCTGAACAAGAGATATTAAAATGGAAACAGAATGACCCTTCACTGATGTTTGATTATCTGTAAGGTTGCTATTAACGGTAAGAGAGTTGATTCTTTATTTCTAGAGTTTGTAATAAGCTATTTGAAATAATTCTTGTGTATCCCTGTCTTTTTTACATTTTGTCTGTAATTTACTCTGATGCTCTTTTGTGAACCTATACTGTTAGCCTCTTGTGAATGTTCAGTTACTGACCGCTGTGGTGAACAGTTTGCAAATACACAACCTCTGGTCTGTTAAGTCAGATCTCAATCCTGGACTAGGACGTGGTCAGTTTACTATCAACTGGCATCAAAAACAAAATGCAATGTTCAGCAAAGTTACACAATAGATATTTTCACCATAGACTGCAACATCCAATCAGTAAAGCCTGAGGTTTGAGGCAATGATAGGATCTGAAGGATTTAGAAGTGAACTTCTGCACACATGTCACCTGTGACTGTAGAAGGCTAGTCCTGCAGATTTACAAACAGGGAGGGCTAACACTCTATCAACGTGCAATAGTGTGGAACCATCAACAGTCTGTAGTACAGGTTGATGCCAGGGAAGCAGGAACTGTCAGGACTCTGACATGTTTAGGAAACATCAAGTGTCAGACATGTTTTCTGGACCTGATGCTTTGGAATCCTAGCTGCCGAATCACAGGATTTACACTTTGAAAAATGGCTTATGATACCTGTCTATGTTCCTGGGAGCGACAGTGAGAAAGCCCAAATGGTAACCAGGTCACAGCCAGGGTTCTCAGCAGGCAGGCAATAGGTCAGCTGACTAAGGTTTCAGTATCACAGCAGAAACTCTGCAGTTCACCCCATCCTGACGCTCCCTATAGGCTGAACTCTGCACAACCCAAACTGCAGAGAGGGGATACCGAAGAGCAACAAACCCCAAGGGCTAAAGAAACCCATGAGGATGAGGGGGATCCACTGCGTGGACTGATGCAAGGTCCTGGAAGAGCACAGAACTTTCAGCAGTGCTCACAGTCAAGGCCCATGAACAGTGGGCACCTCACTACATTCCCGCCATCACCTTGCCCAGGAAACTAGCTCCACAACCTGGGCACCACAATCACCATCAGTCATCACCATGGTCACACTTTGACTCACCTCCATCAAACCTCCTTCATGGACTCATCTGCAGACATGTCAATGACCCAGAAACAAACCAGTGCTCCTCTGTACAATGTCTATGAAATATATCATTTATTGTCAGAAGTACCCATTCTGCACTGGAAAGGAAAACAGAATTTGAACAAACCCACGTGAACCAAAACAGGAATAATGTGGGTTTGCCAGGTGTTGCAGGGGAGAAAGGTGACTGATCTGCCTGGTCTTCACCCTCAGTTGCATACTCTGGTAGCTGAGGCAGAAACTCTCCAGTGTAGCTGCAGCAAGACACTCTAGCACTGTGACATTCAACAGTGACTGTGTGAATGGGAGAGGACTGGGGAAAACTCTACCACCATCAGAACTCCATGAGAGATGGTGCTAGCTGCTCCTCAGCCTTGACCAAGACATGACCCTCTCTCACTAGGATCCTCACATATGAATGAGGAAGGACACCACTTCGACTGAGACAATGCATCCAAACAAAGACATGCATGAGAATTCCTAGAAGCATTGCATTCCAACCGGAACGCTATCAACAAATACATCGAGTTAGACCCCATCCACCACCCCCTGAGAAAAGGAACCGGACGTGACTTCACCACAGGAAATGACATCACCAACCATAAGAAACCCAAACATATAAATAGAAAGCAGGAATTTTCAGCATTGCTTCGCATGAGGTCCACTGAAGATGTTACCTAGTAAGGTAACGAAATTTCTGGAAATGAACCTTTCAGCTCAGTGAGCAAACCTACATCTAAAACCTCAACCTGAGCTACAAATCTTCTCAAAACTCGCTAATCTGTTTGAAGCTCCCTGCTTTCCCGAGAGGGGTTCGGAGCTGAATGTGAGTAAATACCTCTGTGTCTAGGCTCTAAGCTACATCTAAAACCTCAACCTGAGCTACAAATCTTCTCAAAACTCGCTTAATCTGTTTGAAGCTCCCTGCTTTCCCGAGAGGGGTTCGGAGCTGAATGTGAGTAAATACCTCTGTGTCTAGGCTCTAAGCCAAGACAGACCAATGAAGGGCAGGTCAGTGCAACCTGCTGGGTCCATCACAGCAAGGTAGTCACCAGGCTATCCAACTGGGAAGCAGAAGTGGGTGATCATAATACCCACAGTCTGGGTCGGCACCTCCCAAAGTCTGTGCTCAACAGAAGCAAGAAGGGGTGAGCCACTCATTTCCAGCTTCAAGTCCCCCTATTCCCATGGGAACATTGTCTACAGATCCCTGTGACAAAAGCCACATGACAAATGCGAGGTGTAATCATTGCCATCGGGGGTAATGTGCCTGTGACTAGGTTAGAGAATATTGACTTCAAAATAAACAGAGGAAAACTTTACATTTACATGTCTAACTGTCAATAAAAACTATCTTCATGAAATCGAGCTCAAAATTCATCTTTAGGCTGCAAACCATTCTTACAGAATAATTACTTCCTGCACCCCCTGGGGAAATTTTTGTTCTAAGTTTTTGGCAGAGGAATGCAAAGTGTAAGAAAAAAACCTTCAGCTGTACCCTCTACCTGTCTAAACATATCCGACACTGATTGATGAGACGTTTAATCTACTGTCACTTGAACACTGACAGAGGAACAGATATCAAACATTGACGAGTGACTAGCTCAGTGCAGTTTGAGACTTGACAAACAGGAGGATGGGTTTGTGTCTCGCTGTGTCCTCACTGGCCCATGCACTGACTGCCATATGCCTCCAACACAGTGAAGCACAGCAAGAGTAGACATGAATGTTCTCTGTAACAACAAGGTTACTGGTTACTAAAGAACAAGAGATTTATTGGAAAGGAAAAGAGCACCTTATTCCTGCTTTAATTTTGCCATTTCTTCATTTTCCCCTGAAAATTTGCTGGGATTTGCTTAATAGGTGCTAACCCGTGGCTGATAAGTTCCAGGCAATTCACCTCGGTTCCTGAAGATGTTCTTTGCATATCATGGTACTAGGCCTTAGGGGATAGTGACCAAAATGTGACAGAATTCACCATGCTGTTTGAGATGGGAGAAGCTGGAATCAGATGTAACTGAGTAAAGGTAACTACAAAGACCTGAGGGAGGAGCTGGCCAGAGTTGATTGGAAGAGGAGCCCAGCAGGGAAGATGGTGGAGCAGCAGTGGCAGGAGTTTCTGTGGGTAATTTGTGAATTCCAGCAGAAATTCATCCCAAGGAAGAAGAAACACACTAAGGGGAAAATGAGCTGAAAATGTGTTGCTAGAAAAGCGCAGCAGCTCAGGCAGCATCCAAGGAACAGGAGAATCAACGTTTCGGGCATAAGCCCTTCTTCAGGAATCTTCTGAAGAAGGGCTTATGCCCGAAACGTCAATTCTCCTGTTCCTTAGATGCTGCCTGACCTGCTGCGCTTTTCCAGCAACACATTTTCAGCTCTGATCTCCAGCATCTGCAGCCCTCACTTTCTCCTCTAAGGGGAAAATGAGGCAACAATGGCTAACGAGGGAAGTCAGGGATTTCATAAAAGCAAAAGAAGAAGTACACAATGTGGTGAAGCTTACTGGGTAGCAAGAGGATTGGGAAGTCTTTAAAATCAGCAGAGGATAACTAAAAAAAAATCAATAATTAGTGAGATGATGAAATCTGAGGATAAGCTAAGTGATTTTTAGATATAAAAAGTAAGAGAGAGGTGAGAATGGACACTGGAGCACTGGAAAATGAGTCTGGAGAAGTAGTAATGGGGAACAAAGACATGGTGGAGGAACTGAATAGGTACTTTGCCTCAGTTTTCACAGTGGAACACACCAGCAGCATACCAGAACATCAAAAGAATCAGGGAACAGAGATAAGTGTGGCCATCACTTAGGAGAAGGTGCTGGGGAAGCTGAAAGGTCTGAAGGTGGATAAATCTCCCGGACCGGATGGACTACACCCCAGCGTTCTAAAGGAGTTAGCTGAGGAGATTGCCACCTCAACTTTTGAGAAGAACTGGAGTTAGGGAAGGGTCCCGGAGGATTGGAAAGTAGCTAATGGAACACTTCTGTTTAAGCAAGGAGGGAGGCAGAAGACAGGAAGTTATCAGATGGTTAGCCTGACCTCGGTCATTGGTAAGATTTTAGACTCCATTATTAAGGATGAGATTGCAGAGTAATTAGCAAAATAGGGCTGAGTCAGAACAGCTTTGTCAAGGGCATGTCATGCTTGTCAAATCTGTTCCGAATTCTTTGAGGAGGTAATGAGCAGGTTAGACCAAAGAGAGTCAGTGGATGTGATCAGTTTGGATTTCCAGGAGGCTGCTAAATAAGGTAAGAGTCCATCATGTTAGGCCAGGGTCCTGGCATGGATAGAGGATTGGCCGAATGACAGAAGGCAGAGAGTGGGGATACAGGGCTCTTTTTCAGGATGGTAGCCAGTGAGTCGTGGAGTTCCACATGGGTCAGCATTGGGATAACAACTCTTCAAGTTGTACATAGGTGATTGGACAAAGTAACAGTGGGCATTAGTGTTAAGTTTGTAGATGATCGAGAGATAGGTGGACGGACAGGTAGTGTTGAGGAAGCAGGGAGACTGCAGAAGGACTTAGAAATGCTAGGAGAGTGGACAAAGAAGTCGCAGATGGAATACATTATGAAAAGGTGTGAGGTTATGCACTTCGGTAGGAGAAATAAAGGCATAGGCTAAATGGGGAAAGACTTTGGAAATCTGAAATACAAAGGGACTTGGGAGTCCCAGTTCAGGATTCACTAAAGGTTATCATGCAGGTTCAGTTGGCAGTTAGGAAAATAAATGCAATGTTAACATTCACTTCAAGAGGGTTAGAATATAACAACGGAGGTTTTAAGTCTCTGGTCAGACTGTTTTTGGAATATTCTGAGCAGTTTTGGGGTCTGTATCTAAGCAAGGATGTGCTGGTGTTGGGAGAGGGTCCAGAGGAGGTTAGCAAGAAAAATTCTGGTGTTGAAGTGATGTCATATGAGAAGCAGTTGCGGACTCTGTGTCGAACTTGGAATTCTGAAGGATGAAGGGTGTATCTGATTGAAACTTACAGAATATAGAGAGGCCTGGATAGAGTGGACATGGAGAAGATGTTTCCACTAGTAGGAGAGACTAGGACTCAGGGCACAGCCTCAAAGTGAATAGATGACCCTTTAGAACTGAGACGAGGAGGAACTTCTTCAGCCAGAGGGTGGGGAACCTGTGGAACTCAGAGAGAGCTGTGAAGGTCAAGTCATTGAGTGTATTTAAGACAGAGATTCTCAATTGGTAAAGGGATCAAGGGTTACAGGGAGAAGGTAGGAGAATGATGTTGAGAAATATCAGCCATGATTTAATGATAAAGCAGATTTGATGGGCCAAAAGACCTAAATCTGCTCCTATAACTCGTGGTCTTATAACATCAACAAGAAAAAAGATACCTTTTTTATTCTCACGTGGAATGTGGGTGCAGCTGTCTGGCCAGTATTTATTACCCATCCCTAGTTACCCTGGAGAAGGGGGTGAGCTGCCTTCTTGAACTGTTGCAGTCCACTTGCTGTGGGTTGACCCACAATGCCCTTCGGGAGGGAATTCCAGGAGTTTGACCCAGCGATCATGAAGGCATGGTGATATATTTCCAAGTCAGGATGGTGAGTGACTTGGATGGGAACTTGGAGGGGGGGGGGGGGCAAGGTTTCATCTGCTACCTTTGTCTTCCTAGATGGAAGTGGTCATGGGTTTGGAAGGTGCTGTCTGAGGATTTTTGGTGAATTTCTGCACTGCATCTTGTAGATAGTACACACTGCTGCTACTGAGCGTCAATGGTGGATGAAGTGGATGGTTGTGGATGTGTGAATCAAGCGGCTGCTTTGTCCTGGATGGTGTCAAGCTTCTTGAGTGTTGTTTGAGCTGCACCCATCCAGGCAAGGGGGGAGAAGTATTCCCTCACAGTTCTGACTTGTGCCTTGTAGATGCTGGACAGGCTTTGGGGAGTGAGGAGAGGAGTTACTCACTGCTAGCTGTCACTCTCACCTCCCCTCTGGAATTCAGCCCCTTTGTCTATGTTTGAACCAAGGCTGCAATGAGGTCAGGAGCTAGGTGGCGCTGGTGGAACCCAAACTGGGTGTCACTGAGCAGATTATTGCTGAGCAGATGCTGCTTGATAGCACAGTTAATGACACCTTCCATCATTTTACTGATGATCGACAGTAGACTGATGGGGCAGTAATTGACTGGTCTGAATTTGTCCTGTGTTTTTTATGTCCAGGACATACCTAAGCAATTTTCCACTGGCTAGATGCCAGTGTTATAATTGTACTGGAACAGCTTGGCTAGGGGAGCACTGAGACAAGAAATTATCCTGAGGTTACTGTGAATAAATTATAAAATGTCACCAACATTTCCTTTTGAAAGGAACAACAACAATAACTTACTTTTATATAACACCTGTAAAGCAGTAAAAATGTTGGAAGGCACTTCCTACAAGTATTTCTCAAGGAAAGTTTAATATTGAGCCATACAGGAAGGGACTAGGTCAGGAGATCAACAGCTTGGTCAAAGAGGGATTTGAAGATCTCAAGAATATAACACACAGGATAGAAGTAGGCCATTTGGCCCATCAAATCTGCTCTGCTATTCAATGAGAATCTGGTTCACTAATGTCACTTTAAGGAAATAAACTGCCATCCCTACCTGGTCCAACTGACATGTGACTACAGACCACTATCAATGTGCTTGATTCTGAAGAAGTAGAAACAAACAATAATGCTGGTCCAAACAACATCACCCATGTCCGTGAGTGAAGAAAAAGAAATCAGCTTTTCTGAAAATCCTCAACTCCACCCCCTGCCTTGTTTCCACAACTCTTGATTCCCTTACTGATTAAAATTCTCTTCTTTTCAACTTTGAATATACTAATAACCTAGCCTCCACTGTAAAGAATTCCACAGATTCACTCCTCTCTGAGAAAAGAAATTTCTCCTCATCTCTGTCTTCAATGGGCAACCATTTCCCATGAGATGATGCCCTCTGGCCCTCGATTCTCCTACAAAGGAAATCAACCTACCCTTAACAATCATGTACGAATCATAAATTCTCCTCTCATTCTTGTAAACTCCAATGAATTCAGGCCAAACTTACTCAAACTCTCCTCATAAAGAAACCCTGCAGTACTCAGGATCAGACTAATGAACCTTCTCTGCACTGCCTCCAATACCAGAACATCTTTCCTTAAATAAGGGGGTCAAAGTATTTCACAGTATTCTAGCTGTCGGCTGACTAGTATCCTGCGTAGCTTTAATAAAACCTTGTTTTTATATTACATTCCTTTTGAAATAAAGACCAACATCTTAAATGAGGAGAGAGACCTGGAGAGGCAGAGAGATTAAGGAATGGAACTCTAGAGATGACCTGCCAAATAGTGAGAGAAGTTAGAGAGAAATAGTGAAATGAAATTTTGTTTGATGCCCAGGTTTTGCAGCAGAGGGTGGTGTGTGTATGGAATGAGCTGCCAGAGGAAGTGGTGGACGCTGGTACAAATGCAACATTTAAAAGGCATTTGCAGCTGACATCAAATTTGGAGATATAGTGGACGGTAGAGAAGGCTACCTCAGAGTACAACGGGATCTTGATTAGATGGGCCAATGGACCGAGGAGTAGCAGATGGAGGTTAAAATAAATGTGAGGCAAATCAGGGTAGGACTTACACATTTAATGGTAGGGTCCTGTGCAGTGTTGCTGAACAAAGAGACCTTGGAGTGCAGGTTCATAGTTCCTTGAAAGTGGACGCTCAGGTAGATAGGATAGTAAAGAAGGTGCTTGGTGCGCTTTCCTTTATTGGTCAGAGCATTGAGTACAGGAGTTGGGAGGTCGTGTTGTGGCTGTACAGGACATTGGTTAGGCTAATTTATCACACGTACCACCCTTTGCATGAAAAAATTGCCCCTTGGAACTCTTTTATATCTTTGCCCTCTCACCCTAAACCTATGCCCTCTAGTTCTGGACTCCCTCACCCCAGGAAAATGACTTTGTCTATTTACCCTATCCATGCCTCTCATGATTTTATAAACTTCCATAAGATTCCCCCTCAGCCCCCAACGCTCCAGGGAAAACAGCCTATTCAGTCTCTCCCTATAGCTCAAACCCTCCAAACCTGGCAACATCCTTTTTAATTTTTTTCTGAACCCTTTCAAGTTTCACAACAACCATCTGATAGGGGGGAGACCAGAATTGCACACAATATTCCAAAAATGGATGGGTATATGAATAGGAAAAGTTGAGAGGGATATGCGCCAAATGCTGGCAAATGGGACTAGATTAGTTTAGGATATCTGGTCAGCCTGGATGAGCTGGATGGAAGGGTCTGTTTCCGTGCTGTACTTCTCTAAGACTCTGTGACTCTCTAACTTGCGGAGGGGGCGGTGAACTGATTTAAAGGCTGGGAGGGATAGCACAAGCCTGAAGACTCCATGATTAACAGGAGGGCTCAGGCTCGAGGGAACTGGAAACTGGTAGCAAATGATTCCTTCCTACAATGGCAGACTCAGGGCTAACAGGAATGGAGCAATATGGCCAGCAGTGGGAGGGTCTGAGAAAGGCTTGAAATGGGGTGAAGCACAAATCCTGTTGTAAACAACTCATATCAATGATTTGGAGATGCCGGTGCTGGACAAAGTTAAAAATCACACAACACCAGGTTATAGTCCAACAGGTTTAATTGGAAGCACTAACTTTTGGAGTGCCACTCCTTCATCAGCTACTCCACAACCACCTGGTGAAGGAGCGATGCTCCGAAAGCTAGTGCTTCCAATTAAACCTGTTGGACTGAAACCTGGTGTTTGATTTTTAACTCCTATCAACATCTTCCTGAAGCTTTAGGGTGAAGGAAAAGTAGGAGACACTACAATTCTGAAAGGAAGCAGGAAAAAGGCTAAATGTAAATTTGTAAGTGAAGATCAGCATAGTGTGGCACAGTAGCTCAGTGGTTAGCACTACTGCCTCATATCACCAGGGACCTGGGTTCAATTCCTGCCTCGGGTGACTGTCTGTCTGTGTGGAGTTTGCACATTCTCCCTGTGTCTGCATGGGTTTCCTCTGCGAGCTCTGGTTTCCTCCCACAATCCAAAGATGTGCAGGTTAGGTGAATTGGCTATGCTAAATTGCCCATAGTGTTAGGTGCATTAGTCAGGGGTAAATAGAGGGTAGGGGAATAGGTCTGAGGGTTGGTGTGGACTTGTTGGGCCAAATGGCCTGTTTCCACACTGGTAGGGTATCTAATCTAATCAGCAGCAGCAGGAAAAGGTAAGTCGAAGAATGGCAAATAGAAAGGGTTTAGAGTGATATGGGCCAAATCCTGGCAATTGGGACTAGAATAATTTCGGATAGACGAGATAGACGGAAGGGTCTGTTTCTGTGCTGTACATCTCTATGACTCTAATTTGGAGGCTGATGACAAAGGAATAATGACTGGAACAATTCTGAAGCTTCAGCCTCACTTTAAAAGAGGAAGTGACTGCAAAAGAACAATGAAAGATTCCACTGACTGAATCCAGGCTCTAGATCAGAGCGGTGCTGGAAAAGCACAGCAGGTCAGGCAGCATCCGAGGAGCAGGAAAATTGATGTTTCGGGCAAAAGCCCTTCATCAGGAATGAATCCAGGCTGTTGAGATACCAGGAGGTGGAAAATTAAATCCAGACTGATGTTGTTGGGGAACTGTGTGACAGAAGAGTAACGAGACTTGCAAGGGAGAACCCTCCCAATTTAACTCAGCCCAGAGACATTCACATTTGTAAAACCATAGTTTCAACATTAGTTTCACTGTGGAGCAAGACAATAGCTTATGGGGGAGCAGGAACCATTGAAAGTGTCAATGGATTTTCATTTAATTATCGGTACAGTTGAAATTTAGCAAACTTGCTGCCTGCCTTCCCTCCTGAAATATTCTTCAAAAATACCTTAACTGTTTTTCTCGGAATAAATATTGATCACAATGAGGCTGCGATTGTTGTCCCTGACAGCGCATTAACAAAATGCCACAAACTCTGGTATTCCTGTCTGTCTTTTACACATTCTTTAATTTGTTCATTATCATTTTGAGTATTGATTGGTTGCAACTCTTCACAAATGAGTCACAGACATAAATATTAATTGATCCTTTGCAGATCCTTTTCAAAAATGTGAAGGTTACCTCAAACAGCACAATTCTTCAAGTTAATACAAAAAGACCAGAGCTGGATTTTGATTTTGATATTTTTAAAAATTATTTTGTATTTAATTGGGTTCACTGGTTGTTCAGGAAACCTTTGTATTTCCCTTTCTCAATTGTGCTGCTATGACAATGTAATGGCCAGAAATAACTGTCTTAAAGGACAGTGGAGAGATTCAATTGTCAGGTTCAAAAGAAATGATCATTTGAAGGAGACAAATCTGCAAGGTTATCAGAAGTGAATAGGAGAAATGGGACTAATTGGAGAGCTCTTCTGAAGAGCCAGTCCAGGCACTTTGGAGTGAATGGCCTCCTTCTGTATTATATAATTCCTTAATTAAAGCAGGTGGAAAAATAGATTTATGAGAATGATAAGAGAACTGAGAGGTTTACTCACCAGAAATAATCTAGCAGCCGGGGGTTATCTTTTCCAGAAACAAGGATACAGTCAGTTCTTCGATAATATGATGGTTGTGTTCTTGTGCATCCTCGTGTTATAGAGACATCACTCTTTAGAAACAGCACTTAGTGTTAGCGGTGTAATCACGTCACAGCCAACACACGATTTAAAAGTTTGTGCTTTACAGTGTCCCCCAATTTGTCAATTGTGTGACAGCGAATTCACGTTGAGGAAATGCGCAATCCAGCAGAACGACCTGGATTGAAAACTGACGATAGAGCTCTTTGACACAACGAAAGGGTTTGATGAGGTAGCTATGTAGAAAATGTCCCAGCTTCCAGTGGAGATCACATTTAAAGACAGGAGATATTCATGAATCAGTCCAATATGGAATTCAAGAAAGACTTATTTTCTTTGAAACAAAATCAGAAATTGCTAGAAAAACTCAGCAGGTCTGGCAGCACCTGTGGAGAGAAAGTAGAGTTAACATTTAGGGCCCAGTTACCCTTCTTCAGAACTGATTGTAGATAAGGAAAGGTTGGTATATATAGTAGAGAAAGGGTGGGGTGAGGGAAAAGAGTAAACAAAAGGTGGAGATCGAGACTAACAGTTGGGTAGACAATGGAATGAGTATATGGGTCTATTCCTCAAGACTGGTGAGAATGTGAAGCGCTCTGATATGAGGGGTTGATGAGGTACATTGTTTAGATATCTTTAACTGAAAGCCAGGTAAACACACAAGGGGGAAATGAGCTGAGACTTGAGCAGGGGGTGGTGCAGGGCAAAGGAGGAGCTTGTGGACCATTGACACCAACCTAGACCAGTTGGGTGAATGCTCTACTACTGTGCTGCAGGAATACTATGTACTGTGTGGCATCAACTTGGAAAACAAGTTAACCCTGTCGTTATTGGATAGAATAGATTCAAGGGAATGTTAGAGCCAAGTGTAAATTGGAAGTTAATTAGGAGAAATATTTAAAAGGTGCATTCAAAGAGGCAGGTTTTAAGGAGGCGTTGAACATGGGAACAGGCATAGACATTTTGCTGGGGTTCTTCCAGTTTCTCAGAAAAGCTGAGAGACAAAATGGATGAGGGCTGCACCAATGATGAGAGCAGGAGAAGGGGGATGGGCAGGGAACAACTTGCCAAGAGTCAAGGGTGGAGGTGGCATGTGCAGGAGAAGACTATCACCTTCAAATCTTCCACCCAGTAACACAGCATCCTGATTTAAACATGTCATTATTATTATTCCCTCAATATTACTGAGTTAAACTTTCTGGTACTCCTAACCAAAAGCATTGAGAATACCTTCAGCACATAGACTGCAAAAAAAAGGCTCAATTCTACCTACTGAAGGACAATTAGCAATGGGTAATCAATATCAACTTTGCCATCAATACCCCAGATCTGATAAATGAATGGACATAAAGACCAGAAGAGGAAGAGTGAGGAACATGAAATAGGAGAATGTTTGTTTTATCAACAGGAAGGAAGAGGTGGGAGACATTTAAAGACAAGAATGAGACGTTAGAGGCTGACACTGATGGGGAAGTAAGGAGTCAATGGAAAGCCACAAGAATAGAGAAACCAAGAGACTTTGTGCAGGTCAAATGCCAAGATCTGGTAATTCTGGAAATTTCAACAGCAAGGAGTCTGCACTGGAAGGAGGGAAGATTAGTAACGATGGAAATCATCTCACACCATTTTTAATTCACATTTGAAAAATGCCTCTTAAAACTTGAAGGTAGAGTTCTACAGAGTAATGTCGGTACAAAACAAGACACTTTCCGACTGTTGAAATTGGGGTGAAATTACTGAAAGCATTTCTTTGTGAGAAAGTGAATGCCTTCAGCCTCTGGGTCCAATGTCTCCAGCTTCGACAGCCGTGTGATTTGGGAGACGATAAGACAACTCAAGATTAATATTCCTGCATAATAAAGTAAGGCTCATTCACACAGCTGGGAGAATATGGTAATGAGCTTCTGCTGAGCAGACCTGTGAATAGAATGACAGGGATCGAGGGCTGTTCTCATCTGAGGTGCAGGCAAAGATCTAAAGGTTTGACAAATGGGAAACTGAAACCAATAATTCTGCCTAATTTGAAAGCATTTGAATAAATTTTTTTCACGATTACACCAAGAGACCTTTTATGAGCTCCTTGTAATGCCTTGATCTCCAGTTCCCCATTTAAACTGATTTGGAAAGTCAAACTCCAATTATTTGCCATTGGCTTCCTGAGAAGTTGGAACTTTATTCCAATAATGTTGCTTCTTATTTTTCAGGTTTGCCGGTTATCTCACGGAAAGGCTCCTTTCTTATGAAGAAACCACTTGCCAACTATTTTCTGCGAAACTGTGAGATTGTCGCAATAGTGATGTGAAGAATAATAATGTCCCCAACATCCACCCAAAAATCTGAAACACAGAATTAAAACAAGTCTGTTAGAATCAGCACAAAAAAGTTACATTATATTTCATGTGAGATTGAAAACCTGTAATCATGTTTATTTATCAGGACAGCATTGAATAAAAACTCTCATGTTACTGCCTTGCAATTATCAGGCACAATGTTATAGCAAACCTGTCCCCAGCAGTACTCTACCCCAGTGTGTTATACACCGACAGACCTGTCCCCACCAGTACTGTACCCCAGTGTTATACAGTGACAGATCTGTCCCCACCAGTACTGTTCGCCAGTATTATACAGTGACAGACCTGTCCCCACCAATACTATACCCCAGTGTTATACAGCGACAGACCTGTCCCCCACCAGTACTGTACCCCAGTGTTATACAGTGACAGACCTGGCCCCACCAGTACTGTACCCCAGTGTTATGCAGCCACAGACCTGTCCCCACAAGTATTGTACCCCAGTGTTATACAGTGACAGACCTGTACCCACCAGTATGTAACCTACTGTTATACAGTGACAGGCCTGTCCCCACCAGTACTGTACCCCAGTGTTATACAGTGACAGACCTGTCCCCACCAGTACTGTACCCCAGTGTTATACAGCGACAGACCTGGCCCCACCAGTACTGTACCCCAGTGTTATACAGGGACAGACCTGTCCCCACCAGTACTGTACCCCAGTGTTATACAGTGACAGACTAGGTCCCACCAGTACTGTACCCCAGTGTCATACAGCCACAGTCCTGTCCCCACAAGTATTGTACCCCAGTGTTATACACCGACAGACCTGGCCCCACCAGTACTGTACCCCAGTGTTATACACCGACAGACCTGGCCCCACCAGTACTGTACCCCAGTGTTATACAGGGACAGACCCGTCCCAACCAATACTGTACCCCAGTGTTATTCAGTGACAGACCCGTCCCCACCAGTACTGTACTTCAGTATTATACAGTGACAGACCTGTCCCCATCTGTACTGTACCCCAGTGTTATACAGGGACAGACCCATCCCCACCAGTACTGTACCCCAGTGTTATACAGTGACAGATCTGTCCCCACCAGTACTGTTCCCCAGTATTATACAGTGACAGACCTGTCCCCACCAGTACTATACCCCAGTGTTATACAGTGACAGACCTGTCCCCCACCAGTACTCTACCCCAGTGTTATACAGTGACAGACCTGTCCCCACCAGTACAGTACCCTAGCGTTATACAGTGACAGACCTGGCCCCACCAGTACTGTACCCCAGTGTTATACAGCCACAGACCTGTCCCCACAAGTACTGTACCCCAGTGTTATACAGCCACAGACCTGTCCACACCAGTACTGTACCCCAGTGTTATACAGTGACAGACTAGGTCCCACCAGTACTGTACCCCACAGTTATACAGGGACAGACCTGTCCCCACCAGTACTGTACCCCACAGACCTGTCCCCACCAGTACTGTACCCCACAGTTATACAGGGACAGACCTGTCCCCACCAGTACTGTTCCCCAGTGTTATACAGCCAAAGACCTGTCCCCACCAGTACTGTACCCCAGTGTTGTACAGTGACAGACGTGTCCCTCCAGTATTTTCTTCATTGTGATATTTGCCTGAATTTAAATTCCCCATGTTAATTGGGTGGAATTGAAGCTATGTTTCCAGATTATTAATCCAGGACTCTGAATTGCTCCTCCAGAAACTATCTGCCTCCCTTTCGTTATTTGTAATTGATTAGCTACAGATTCCATTCGCTTCATGGACATATGCAGCATTTACAGGAGACTATTCTCCTCATCAACTCCGTGCTGACTCAAAAGCAAGGGATCCATTGTCATCCGAACTGTCCATTTCTTGTTCACTAGCTCACTCCAACAGCCAGTACAAGTTTCTGTTTCCACGTGATCATGGGTTCTGCCTTTGTCACTGTTACACGCCAAATGTTTCCAGACCCTGTCCATCCTCTGCAATGAAGAAAACTTCTCCACTCCCCTCTAACTCTCCCCAGTCATGTTAAACCTGTACCCTCAGCTTATTGACCTCTCTGAGGGCAGTCAATCCTCTCGCTCCATCCAAGTGGGATCTTTCATAGCTCTGTAAAAACCTCAAATAAATCATCCCTGAACATTGTCTGTTCCCACTGAGGGGACAAAAGGCATGCTGGTCAAATTTGAATGAATTGTCAGACCGGGAGGTATGTTGTGAAGAGGGTATATTGAGCTTGCAGACTGAGAGAGAAAGGTTAAATGAGGGGGCATAAATCTGGCAGATGGAAAGCATTAACTTGTTCACTTCAACAGGAAGAATGAAAAAGCGGGATGTTACTAAAATGGAAAACATCTACAGTAGTCTGAGATGCAGAGACATTTATGTTTTCTCGGGCATGATACACAAAATGCCAGCATGCAGCTATAACCTATAATCAGGAAGGCTACTGTAATGCTGCCCTTCATCATGGGCGAATATCAATCCTCAGTCACAAAAACACCCTGGAGATGTTGGGGAACACAAGGTTTAGTAAGGGGGAGGAACCGAAGGAAATCAACATCAGTAAGGAAATGGTGTTGGGGAAATTGGTGGGATTAAAGACCAATCAATCCCCAGGACCTGATAATCTGCATCCCAGGGTACTTTAGGAAGTGGCCTAGAAATAAAGGCTGCAGAGGTGGACATCTTCCGGGATGCTATAGAATCTGTATCAGTTTGTACAGATTGGAGGGAAGTTAATGTAACCTCACTCTCGACCAGTGAGTCTGATGTCTGTGGTGAGGAAAATACTCAATTCCATTGTAAACAATTTAATGTCTGAGCATTTGGAAAACAATGACAGGAGCAGATCAAGTCAGGGTGGATTTACAAAAAGGAAATCATAGTTAACAAATCTCCTGGGGTTTGTTGAGGCTGTGACTGATAGGGGGAAGCCGGTGAATGTGGTTTATTTGGACCTTCAGAAGGCCTTTGACAAAGTCCCATGTCCTAGATTAGTGTCTAAAATTAAAGTGCGTGGGATTGGGGGCTGGTGTATTGAGATGCTAGAAAGCTGGTTGGCAGACAAGAATCAAAGAGTAGGAATGACCAGATCATTTTCCAAATGGCAGTTAGTGACTAGTTGAGAACCACATCAATCAGTGCTCAGAATCCAGTTACTCATAATACACAATGTTTTAGATAAGGCAATTAAATGTTAAATCTCTAAATTTGCAAATGACACTGAGGAAAAAGGCTCTCACTGTCCAATCTATCTAACCCTCTGATTATCTTATACGTTTCAATTAAGTTGCCTCTCAACCTTCTTCCCTCTAATGAAAACAGCCTCAAGACCCTCATCCTTTTCTTGTAAGACCTTCCCTCCATCCCGGGCAACATCCTAGTAAATCACCTCTGAACCCTTTCCAAAGCTTCCATATCCTTCCTGTAATGTGGTGACCAGAACTGTATGCAATATCCAAGTGCGGCTGCACTAGAGTTTTGTACAGCTGCAGTATGACCTCATGGTTCCAAAACTCAATCCCTCTACCAATAAAAGCTAACACACCGTATACCTTCTAAACAACCCTATCGACCTGGGTGGCAACTTTCAAGGATCCGTGTGCCTGGACACCGAGATCTCTCTGCTCATCCACACTACCAAGCATCTTACCATTAGCCCAGTACTTTGCATTCCTGTTACTCCTTCACACTTTTCAGCATTAAACTCCATTTGCCACCTCTCAGCCCAGCTCTGCAGCTTATCTATGAGTCTCTGTAACCTATAACATCCTTCGTCATTATCCACAACTCTACCTACCTTTGTGTCATCCGCAAATTTACTAACTCATCCTTCTACGCCCTCATCCAGGTCATTTATAAAAATGGCAAACAACAGTGGACCCAAAACAGATCCTTGAGGTACCCCACTAGTAACTTCAGGATGACTATTTCCCATCAACCACCACCCTCTGTCTTTTTTAAGCTGACCAATTTCTGATCCAAACCACTAAATCACCCTGAATCCCATGTCTCCATATTTTGTGCAATAGCCTACCGTGGAGAGCCTTATCAAACACCTTACTGAAGTCCATATACACCACATCAACTGTTTTACCCTCTCAAAGAACTGAATAAGGTTTGTGAGGCACTCCAGCAGTAACTAGCCCAGTCTGTCTAACTCTCCCTCATCGAACAACGCACTGACTCCAGGGATCCATCCAGTAAATTTCTGAACTGTCTGCAATGCATTTACATCTTTCCTTAAATAACCAAATCTGCACACAGTGTTTGAGATGTGGGCTTACCATTGCCCTGTATAAACTGGCTGTGGCCTAACTACATTTCCAACATAGCCTCCCAGTCCTTTATAGTCCATGCCTCAGCTTATAAAGGAAGTGCCCTTGATGCTTTGCGGACCAAATTTCTCTCCATCTATTCATCAAAATGCTCTTTCATTTAAGCTTTGTCTATCTGAACTCGTAAGTCTGCTCCTCAACTCCTTTTTAAACTTTACTGTTTATTTCCCCACTTCGCTTGTGGTCCCAAGATGTTAATATGTATATGCCTACAACCAGCCTAATGGACTAACCTGTCTATTTCTTCCTGAAGCCTTTAGGGACCTCCTTTACACACCCCACTGCTGCTTTCTGCCTATTTTACTCAAGTTCAGACCAACGTTGGATCTGGAAAGCAATAATCAATGAGATCATTGATCACCAGGGACAAAATTGCAGTCTGCAAACATCCACTAAGTATTAATGTGTGTGTTCAGTCAACCGCCAATACATTGCCACAGTCCCTTTAATACATGTGACATACGTTTTATTAGAAGCCTCTTATACAGCATCCCTATGAAATGCTTTTGAAAATTCATGTATACGAGCATGCTATTCCCTTTAACAATATCCAGTTACCTCAATGTGTAACACTACAGCATTTGACAGACTTGACTTGATTTTATAATTCTACAATGGTGTTTCTTAATAAACTAATTAATTTCCTTAATGAATCCTTAATTTCTTGGGGTGAAGGTCATTATATCCTGTATCATTGTCCCATGAGGTTATCACTGTCAAGGTTAGGCTGATTAACCTAGTTATTTTCCTAATCAACGTGTTCCAAGATGTTATAACACTCTTCTGGAGCAGGTCGGACTTGAGACCAAGCCCATTGGACCAGGAGTAGGGACACTACCACTGTACCACAAGAGCAGTGATTAACTATGACAGTCCAATGAATTAACTTCACCTTCACAATCTGTACCCATATTGAACTTATGAGGATACAAACTAGGAGCCAGAAAAGGTCATTTGGCACCTCAAAGCTAACTCAATGTGATCATTCTTTTAATTCAACTTAAATTGCCCACCTGATCCCAATATCACCCAATTCCTTTTTTACTGTGTAAATCAAAAATATTTTTCTTGAATAAACTCAACAGATGAACAAACCCCAGCTCATTGGGATCATTAGAATCCCTACCATGTGGAAACAGGCCATTTTGCCCATCAAGTGCACAGGGCCCCGCATGAAGAGCATGTCATCCAGACACCCCCCCCATCCCCCCAAATAGCCCTGCATTTCCCACTGCTAATCCACTTAACCGACACATCCCTGGGCACTATGGGGCAGTTTAGCCGGGCCAATCTATCCTTACCTGCACATCTTTGGACCGTGGGAGGAAACCAGAGCACCCACACAGGCACAGGGAGAATGTGCAAACTCTACATAGGCAGTTACCGGTGGGTGCAATTAAAACCTGGACCCCTTGTGCTGTGAGGTAGCAGTGCTAACCACTGAGCCACTGTGCTACCCTAAATAAGGGATAGAGAATTCTAAATAAATTTATGCTTATCCCAGTGTTGACAGACAATCCTTTATTAAATTTCTGAAGTTTAATAGTTAAATGAGCTGACCAATGGGATTCTGAGCCTAAAATAGACAAGAAGGTGAATTGATAGATTTCTGCAGAATGGGCTGATCACTTGGGCAGTCCAGTTGTACTCAGGACGTTGGGAAGCAGCAAGACTTCCTGCCCCCTATTACCATCCTGGGTCCCTTGTAACAAGTGTGTATACGTCAAGAAAACTTGAGAGAGAAATCAGCTGTGCATGGTCACCATCCCAGTTCACGGTTATAGAAGGCAGTCTTGGCTTGGATACTGGATGGTTCTGGGAGAAAGTGAGGGCTGCAGATGCTGGAGATCGGAGCTAAAAATGTGTTGCTGGAAAAACGCAGCAGGTCAGGCAGCATCCAAGGAACAGGAGAATCAGGCAGCATCCAAGGAGCAGGAGCAGGAGCAGGAGCAGGACTGCCCAAGTGATCAGCCCATTCTGCAGAAATCTACCAATTCACCTTCTTGTCTATTTTAGGCTCAGCATCCCATTGGTCAGCTCATTTAACTATTAAACTTCAGAAATTTAATAAAGGATTGGCTGTCTAACACTGGGATAAGCATAAATTTATTTAGAATTCTCTATCCCTTATTTAGGGTAGCACAGTGGCTCAGTGCTGCGCTTTTCCAGCGATTCTCCTGCTCCTTGGATGCTGCCTGACCTGCTGCGCTTTTCCAGCAACACATTTTCAGTACTGGATGGTTCTGGCAACTTTAGAAAAGTTGCTGGAACAAAAGAAGGGAAACAGTGTGAGCCATACCCGTTAATCCCTGCAACGAACAGTTGGATTCAAGCTCAAGGTAAGGCATAAACTAGAACATCCAAAATGGTTTCCGATTTAAAAACAATCAGGTTTCACATTAGGATAGATTAACTGAGCCCAGGAAAGGGTTAATGCAGCACATCACACATCAGCTTGGAGTTTGAGTGACAGGTCAACAGGAACGGAGTCTTTAAACCCACTCTGTCATTAATTGATTGATGTCATTCGTCGACATGTGTCATATTTTGTTACGGTTGATAGACAGGCAAGTCTGGTGCTGGGGAACATGGCATGTAAAATTGATGATAATCTGGGAAAGGGATGGAATGGAAAGGTAACATCTTGTGCTTGTCTCTCCCCACAGAGGCTGCAGTAAAACTGCGTATGCACTATGCCAATCAAGCAAGCCTGCAGCTTTCTCCTGATAATGAAGAATGGACACACGAGTGGAAAGCAGGCAATGAAGACGGGAAATAGAGCTGACGAGACAATTTGTCAGATAATAGAAGTTTTGAGTATGCTAATATAACTGCCTTAAGGATGTAATAGCAGTTTGCCTATCTAAATCTAGTTAACCCTTTAATGGTTTGGCAGCAATTTACATAACATCATTGACTATGACCGTTTGCTCCTTGAAACATTCCTCTAAATTATTCTTATACATCCCCTGGTTCCCCTTTCTCTTATTCTACTGAATTCAGTACCATCACAGTCTCTGCTATTAACACCCATTCTTTCTCAATGACTCTCAATTCCTTCCTTTCTCTTTCAGACTGGTCTTGGTATTTACTGCTTCCTGATTCAGTCCCCTACAACTGGAGCTGTGCTGTAGATTTTGTAATCATGTTGTGATGTGTCTGGGGCAGGTGGGACCTAAACCCAGAGCTCCTGGCTCTACCACTGTGCCACAACAGGGCTTTAGGTCTGCACAATATACCAATACTGTCACTAACATTTCAATCAATCAAATCAATTAATAAATCAATCAATACATCAATGAAAGATGTCACCGTAGAAACAGTAGCCCACTCCTCTAACTCCATTTTGATTTAGCCCCCTCTCTTTTCCCCTTACCTATCCCTTACCTGGAAATTAATCAAATGGAGATCATGGGTGATTTACTGCTGGAGGTTAATAGATTTTTAAAAACCACAGGTGACTTGGCTATGGCAAAAAGAAACAGTCAGTTGTATGCAAGCGCACTTCTGGATCTAAGAACAGTAGAAACTGTCGCCTCCCAGTAACTACCTTCCATCTCAAAAGAGAATAGTTTGTGTTTCGGGAATCAATGTTCAGGAGCCCCACTCTGGAACGGCAAATGCTGTAGAGGGAAACACTAGATTCAGAAGCTGCACCATCACTGACCCCTGCTTCCACTCGCTCCTCTCCTCACCAGCTGAACCTTTCAGCTCTGCTTGTCCCTTCCAAGCCCACAGCGTCCCCAGCTCATCATAGTCTCCTAGTGTCAATGTTGGAGTCTCCATCTCTGTAGCTCACTTTTTAGCAGAGGGAGGGACCACCTGGGGATGGTCAGGACCCTTTTGCCTCACTGTAACAATAACGTGACTCGCTTCATCCTAACATCAGCTCAGACTGTGTTCACCTCCCTTTAGCTTCTGCAAACAAAGGGTTCAGGAAGCTAGAGCTCACTTCCCAAAAGGACATTGAGGCTTTTCCTCTGATCCAAATCATCAGATCTATGACTCCAATAATTACTATAAAGGAATTTCAAATTAAAGGAGATTATTCAGCCCCTTTAATCCTAGTATGGCATTCCATCTGAACTTTATCTACCTTAGCTCCACATTCTTTCATATCCTTTGCTTCCAAAAAAAGCATCAATCTCAGTTTTGAATTTTTTAACTGACTCCCTCTCTCCCCGCCAAACCTCAATTTTTGTGGGAGAAAGTTCCAGTTTCCCACTCCCTATTGTGTAAAGAACTGCATCCCAATATCATCCCTGAAAGTCCAGCCTGATTTTAAATCTGTCTCCCCTAGCTGTGGACTTCTCTGTCCAGGTGAAATAGTTTATATTTACTGACCCAGTTCTATATGCGAGGAAATGTGGACTTGATCTGTGCAACTGTACCTTATTGTTTGACCCATTTTAGCAGTTACTATGATTTATCTCCACTCTCCCACCATCCTGGGCAATGACGATCAGGAGCAGATGCCAAGGGTTATTTCTGCAAAATCTCAGGGTCAGTGATCAAGAACAGGATCCCTGGCTGATCTCCCCCTCTCGATGGTAATCAGGAGTATTGGTCTTGGCTGATTTCGCCCGCTCTCCAACCCAGGAACTGAGTGGGTGATTGGAGAGACCCCAGCTGCTGAACCAGCTGAGATATAAAGAAAACTGCGAATGTGAGGAAGCAAGCTGGGATGTGTGGATGTGGGGCTGAGGGAGCGGTATGGTTTATTCACTGCAATCATGATAAAGATTACAATTGTGATTTAATCAGCATGCATTTATTGAACCATAAACCATTATAAACACCAGTCAATATATATTATCATCAATCATTGTGCAGACTGAACATAAAAAGTACAATATCACATGTAAAGTAATCGTGACCTAATTAAACACAGACATTGTGATACATTGAAAATCACTGCTATTTTAAAATTAATTTTTGTTAAATATTTCAGTTCTGAAAATGATCCTATTTGTATTTCATTGATGCAAACCTAATGGTTTGTTAAATGTTCATGAGCTTCATTTGCAAGTTATTATGTCCATCTGAGGGTGACTGTTTTTGGTTCCATTTCAACATTCCAAAATCTCAGATTCTCTGGATTTCAGGCACGTTTGTCGTGAGTTTTGTTATTTCACTCTCCATTGTACCCACCCCCAACCTCCTCACCCACCTAGGGGCTCCCAAAATCCGACTCACCCCAACACACTACACAGCCTCCCCAGTTTGTGAGTTTGAGATATTAGTAAGAGAGTTGGGGGTGGGGTGGTGGGGGCATTTGAAATGGTCACAGATATGAAGGAGCAACATTTGGGCAAATATCTTTAAGTGCGGGCTTGTCTGTTGATGTGTCCCACTTCTCCCAGTAGTGAGTCACTCAGATGCGACAACATTTGAGTCAGATACAGAGTAAAGCTCCCTCTACTCTTTTAAACTGAAAATACATCTCTCTATAGCTTTTCACCAGAACGTAATGCTTCCATTGCACTGTCCCAACCAAACACTCTCAGGACAGATACAGCATCTGACTCAATGTTGTCCTGGTCCTGGGAAGTATTTGTTGGGGGACAGCGTAGAGAAAGCTTTACTGTGCAGTTCCAGTCCTGGGAGTGTCTGATGAATAGTCCACCCAATGTAGCATTTCTGGGTAATGTCCCAAGAGGAAGTGAATCATCCAGTGACTGCAAGTGAGACACAATCTGGGGAATTAGAAAGTTAAGAGACTTGAAGCTGACTAAGTAAATTTTTTTTTAAAAATGTGAGATGCATTCATTGTATCTTTTTTGTTGTTTTAAGTCTCTACTCTTAGCATTAAAGATGAAAAGCTCTGCAGGGTGCCAGGGTAGTATGGCACCTCTGGCTGGGAAGTGACAGAGGTGATTATACAGTCGAGGCTGCTGATTATCATACTGCTTTGTGATACAATACAGCCATTATCATAAAAAGTGGTTAAAAAAACACCCAAACCCATCTCCTATTGATACCGCCATGGCCCTGCCTGCTTTATGTCACAACAGAACCTATTTTCCATCATTGTTCCCCTCAGGAGGTAGCGAGTGTGAAGGCCAATCGAAGGGACGGGTGAACTAAATTGAAAATTAAATTACTGCGCTGATCTCTTAAAGGCATCCTGCTGTGAGACTGAGGAGGGAGGGAAATGATAACATTTTATGGCCTTAGGTTAGAGCTGGGTGACAGAGCAAGGAACGTTCCCATTTCCAATCCCAGGTTTGCGCAAGGTCTTAGACCATACGGCTGTCCAGCTGTCACAGAGGAACACAGAAACAGGAGGAGGCCATTCAGCCCCTCAAGCCTGTCCCACCATTCAATGAGATCATGGCTGATCTTTGGCCTATCTCCAGAGACCTGCCTTTTGCCATATCCTTTAGTATTTTTGTTAAGCAAAGGAGTTTTGTCTGATTTAAAATTAACAACTGATGCAGCATCCACTGCCGTTTGTGGAAGAAAGTTCCAAACCCCTCCCACCCTTTGTGTCAAAGTACTTCCTAACATGTCTCCTAAATGCTCTGACCCTAATTCTCAGACTATGTCCTCTCATTCTAGAATCTCCAACCAATGGAAGGAGTTTATTATTTATGCTGTCTTTTCCAGTTAATATCCTGAACAATTCCTGTCAGTTAATCCCAAATCTTGCTGTTGGGATCTTAACAGTGGGTCAGGAAAGATGATGCAATAATTCCACAGTTTGGTTTTTGGTTCGGAGTGTCACCTGTAGTTTTCTTTCATTCAGCTGCAGACGGTCCAAAAGGAATAGTTTACAAGAGACCTTTGCATACCCTCTGAGTTTCTGAATAGCAGTGTTTTGGCTATAGCTTCCTGGGGTGCGAGGGTGTTGAGGGACAGCTGATGCTGGAGATTGTCTGTCGACCTGTCCACCCAGATCCTGGTTGGTTAATGATTGGATCAAAGATTAACATTCATTGAGCAAGACCAGCTAAAAATACAATTCTTCAGAGACTCTGAATGTAACAGCAAGACTTCTCCTCTGTCATTTACAAATGTGGGCATCACTGGCTGGGCTCGCATTTAGTGCCTGTCCCTAATTGACCCACCAGCTGGCTGGCAAGGGTCATTTCAGAGGGCAGCTAAGGTTTAACCATATTTCTCTAGGTCTGGAGTCATATTAGACTCGAACAGGTAAGGACTGAAGTTTCCTTTCCTAAAGAACTTTAGTGAAGAAGATATTTACAACAATTGACAGAATAAATTGTTTGAAAATTTGGGTGTTGCCATTTGATCTGAACACCCCACCCGAGGACATAGTATTTTCTATCTGCCCTATCAATCCCTTAATCATTTTAAGGAAAGCTGTTATTTCACTCACTAAATGTCTAAACTCATGGGAACACAGGCCTCCTGTATGCTATTGTGCTACTCAACCTACTGTCATCATACACCTCTGCAATTTTAAACTAAAGTGGAAACAGCCATTATACAGAGAGGGGCTTACTTTATATCCTGGCGTCCTTTCCCTGGTTAAGAAGTCAGTGAGTTAATCGATTGTTTGAAAAATCCATTGCAGCCTCTGAGTGAGAAATGTTTTAACAGTCTAAAATATTAAATATCTCCTGGAAAACAAAAAGGGTAAAGTACCCATGCTCTAGGTTTCTGCGATCAGTGAGGCAAAATAATCACATTTCCAAATTTTATTAAGGAAGTCACTTTCTTAAAAAAAACAAAGAACTGAGGATGCTGGATATAACAATCGTAAATTGTTGGGAAAACTCAGCAGGTCTGGCAGCGTCTGTGGAGAGAAATCAGAGTTAACGTTTCGGGTCCAGTGACTCTTCTTCAAAACACACGTTTTGAACTGGAGTTTAACTGAGTTCTGAAGAAGGGTCACTGGACCTGAAATGTTAATTCTGTTTAACTGAGAACTGGATAACCTGGAAAGGGTCAGAAGTCAGAAATAAAGCAGGAATTGCGAGTCTATGCCACAGCGTGTGTATGCCAAAACTGCTCAATCTCTCTTTATAAGACAAACCCCTCCAGGAAGCCATCATTAAACTGAAAGAGACAACATACTGGGAACCTTCAGTACATTGAGTTTGTCTAGTTCAGGTTTGTGTGAACACTCAAGACGTAACACACATACAACCAATGAGTCTGCACAAGTTATTTTCATTATCAATGTTGTAAAAACTGCACACGGTGTCGGGTTTCAATGATTTACTGAATCAAATTTATTAAACAGTTATTGTATGAGTTCCTTAACCTCAAATAGCAATGAAGATATGCAACAGTGTCCCTCTCTATTGTTAGCTCAGGATGCTTGACTGCAATATTGTTGAAGTAAGAATAATGTGATAAATATTTTTAATAAAATCAGAAAGAACTGTGGATGCTGTAAATCAAAAACAAAAACAGAAATTGCTGGAAAAGCTCAGCAGGTCTGGCAGCATCCGCGAGAGAGACATCAGAGTTAACGTTTCAGGTCTGGTGACTGATTTCATTTCACAGGTGCTGCCAGACCTGCTGAGTTTTTCCAGCAATTTCTGTTTTAATTTCAGATAAATATTCTTCATTTGCTCCTCCTTGAGATGTGATGCTGCTGGTGAGACCGGCATCTATCCTTCGTTGCCCTTTGAGGAGGTGATTCCTTGAGCCATGTGTCCATGTGATAAGGTGCTCCCGCAATTAACAGTTTCTGGATTCTGACCCAGTAACAATGAAACATTGGCTCATAAATGTTCAAAAACAAGACCAGTCTGTGATTTCAAGAGGGACTGAAGGTTTCAATGTTTCCGATGATAGTGCTTTTGTCTGTGACAGGGAGAGATGTGCTGCTAAAGGAAACTCTCACTTGCCACTTCACGGGTTAGGCTCGTCAAGTTGCGTTGACCTTTACCTGGTTGTAATAAACCCTTTTGCTGTCACCATATAGTCCCCAGCATTCCATAACAAGCCTGGAGAACAGAGTTAGCCAGACTCTGCTGCATGCTGAGATGAGGGAGTTGAGTGTTTCAAGTCAATGGGCTGCCTGTTCTGTAATTCATAATTTGAACTCGCTCTTTTAAACACTATTCTGTTACCAAGGAGAGACCTTCAAACACATCTGCACAGTAGGATTACACTCAACCATTTTGTTAATGAGCTTTACTGCAGGAGTCTGAGGCTGGGGTGTCAGGGAAATTAATGCTTTGTTCATTTCAGTCTTCGATTACCTTGGATGTGAACACCTAGCTCTCAGCAGAGGTACAGGGCAGAGCAGCCTGAAGCCTGGATGTCTTTTTAAACAGATAAAGAGAAAATCAGACAATTCAAAAGGAGAGTCATTCCAAAGGGGGGCAGTTTTGCATAAATCCTGTTTGCCATTTTTCATTTTTTTTCTGCATGTGAAAGAAGTGCCCTTTGTGTTGGTGGAAAGTGCTACAACTGTCATTTGTGAGTAGAGAAGTGAAATGAAGGTTAATTTCAATATATCACCTACAGGACAATCATTATCAAGGAATCAAAAAGTAAATTAAGACCCAGAAATAGATTCCCCACTGCCTCACTCCACAGTAGGCATGCTGCAGGGAATTGAGAGATGCGCTCTCTCCTCATTATAACAGGAAAATAGCAGAGAATTTCATTAACTCGGCTAAAGATACACTTCACAAGGAAGGTATGTATAATTTTAATGACAGTGGGAGGCAATTTAAGCAGACTGCGAGTCAGATCCAACACTTTGTATGAGCATTATTAATTTCATACCACCGCTTAACAATATCTCTTGCTATCTCTTAGGCAAAGGTAACCACTTGTGTATGAGAGATTTATCAGGTTTCAACACTTATCAGTAAATAACCACTGATTAATGGGTCACTCATTTTAAAACATGGATTTGTGTTTGTTCAGAGCGTGTTTCCTCATTATCAGTATCTTAGAATCATGTGGAATTTTACAGAATGTTACAATATAAAAGGAGATCATTGAGCCTGGGTTGTATCTGTACTGGCTCTTTGCTAGAACCATGCAGTTCACCCCTCACCCAGTTCACCATAGCTCCACAATTTCTGATTTTCATTTTATTTATTTTCAATGTTACTATTACATCTACTTTCAAAGCCCTTTCAGGCAGTGCATTCCAGATCACAACTCATTGTATTAAAATTAAAATTTTCATCTCCTTTCTGACACTGTTGTCAGTTGTTTAAATGGTGTTCCTGCAATCACCAAAAGCATTTTTATCTTATTTACTCCATTGAAATTCTTAAGGTTTTGATAATCTCAATTAAGTATCCTCCCTACTCTACTCTGAGGAGAACAACTCCAACTTCTCCAGTCTCTCCCCATTGGCTGAAGCCTCTCATTCCTGACACTCTTCTGGCAATCCATCTGATCCCTTCCTAAGATTTTCACAACATGCAATCTCCAGAATTGGACATGGTGCTGTAGCTGCAACCAGTTATTTGCATATCATCTTTGGCTTTGTAAGGAATGATGTAGGCTGAAAAACAATGATCTGGCGTGCTTTACTCACTGGTTTTTCCACTTGTCCTGATTCCTTCAAAGATTTCTAATTGGACACCTTTTGTATAATTTAGTTTGAATTGTTAAAAGCAGCTATTGTCGCTGTTAAGTGACATTGAAGATTGCTCATAACATCTGACATTGAATGCTGCTTTAAACAGAGCAAATAACATCAAATCCTGTGGTTTTAGTACCCCGAACAGAGAATAAGATTGCAAAGCATTTCACATATGAAATTAAGAACTGAAATTTGGACAAGTGACCAAATGCTTGACCAAAGATAGGACCAACATATAAGAAGGATTAAGAACATAGCGAGAATTTTAAAAAAGTTTTTTACAGAAAGTCTTGAAACGTTTGTTTATTAATTACAAACTATTGGAGAGGGAAGTAAAAGGCGCTGTTTAATTAAAGATCATTCAATTGGATAATTAACCATGTGTTTGCTTTCCGATTGGCCTGGGGAAGCACATCAGTGCCAGGATGGACAGGGCTGATCATCAGCAGCATCAAGGGATGGAAAAACATGTCACACTCTCAGGAAAAGAACAAACCAGAGATGAACTGCAGTAGCTCAAAAAGCGAGCTCGTGGCCACCTCCACACGGCCACCTCCTCACGGTCACCTCCACAAGGTCACCTCCACACGGCCACCTCCACACGGCCACCTCCTCACAGACACCTCCACACGGCCACCTCCACACGGACACCTCCACATGGCCCCCTCCTCACAGACACCTCCACACGGCCACCTCCACACGGACACCTCCACATGGCCCCCTCCTCACAGACACCTCCACACGGCCACCTCCACACGGACACCTCCACATGGCCCCCTCCTCGCCACCTCCACACGGACACCTCCACATGGCCCCCTCCTCACAGACACCTCCACACGGCCACCTCCACACGGCCACCTCCACACGGTCACCTCCACATGGCCCCCTCCTCACAGACACCTCCACACGGCCACCTCCACACGGCCACCTCCACACGGCCACCTCCACACGGTCACCTCCACACGGCCACCTCCACACGGCCACCTCCTCATGGACAATACGTAGTCTCACCCACGTTGCCTGAGAAAACAAAGTCAATCTATAACTTATGTATACCTACTGGGACTCTATGGTCAGCCGAATTTGACAGAAAATAGACCGAAGCCCTGGAGTGACAATAAACACACCCAGAGCTGGCAGGCTGAGGCAAGGCATGCATGATGCTGCAATAAAAAGAGCAAAAATTGTCTGGAGAAACCTTACAAGGATAAAGGGCTCTCTGAAGTGAATATAATCATGTGCAAAAACATCTTAAAGTGGTAATTAGTAGGTCAGAGAGAGATGCAGGCAGATAAATTTAACTTACACCATTTCATGGCTATAAAACTAGCCGCAGTGTTTTAGTTGCTAAATATCTGGATTAGAAATGCACCAGGTGCCTTTTGCCTGGGCAATGGTTGGTCACTCTGTGAGCCCGCTTGGCACAGGATTTCGGCTGCTTGATGCCAAGCAATTATGGTTGCCCTCTGAGACAGGAATATGAGGTCATGTTCAACTCCAGATTCTTGAGCATAATATTCAGACCAACCTTCGCAGTGTGATGCTGACAGAGTGCTGCACTGTCAGAGGTGCTAACATTCAGGTGAGACAGTAAACGTAGCCTCTGTTCACCCACTTGGCTGGATGTCGAAAGATGCCATGGCACGTTTTGAAGATGCATAAGGAAGACTCCCCAGTGCTCTGGGTAACACCTGTCTCGAACCAGTATTGGTGAAACAAATTACCTGGTCATTATCAGGTCCTCACTTCATCTGCATCTGCAGATTGCATCTGCAGTCCTCACTTTCTCCTGGTCATTGTCACAGCCTTGTTTCCTTCAGTACTTTGTCTACTTTGGATTCACTCATCTGCAGCTTTTCTTTTGTCTCCTACACTACAGCAGCCATTTCTTTCAAAGGTATTTTACTAGCTGTAAAGGGAATGGAAGACTCAATTCAAATGCAATTATTCCTTAAATTCTTCCTAAACCTCAACTCCACCTACGCACCGACTGGAGGTACTAATGGAATTTCTGCTATGAACCTTGCTGCCAGTTGTACTGAAGATTTAACACTCAGCTCCTGGTTGATAAGAACTAATGCAAAATAAAAAGATGTGGTTTCAGTTTTTATTGCCCTGAGCTCAGCATAGCAAGGAGGATTCCCTCACTCCCAATCTCCACCAAAATGCTTCATTTACTCCATGTTAGAGCCAATGAATGAAGGCAAAATTTCATCCCCTTCTCAAAACCCTTGACTGTGTGATGCGAATCCTCTTGCAAGGATGCCTTCCTTGAAGAAGCTCTCCTCCTCCCTCTACAAGACACCCTCCTCATTCCTGAAGAGGGGCTTATGCCCGAAACGTCGATTTTCCTGCTCCTTTGATGCTGCCTGACCTGCTGCTCTTTTCCAGCAACACATTTTTAAGCTCTGATCTCCAGCATCTGCAGTCCTCACTTTCTCCTGTGTGATGGGGAATTCCAGGATAAAAGCCCGATACTGATGGAATCACAGAATCCCTACAGTGTGGAACCAGGCCATTGGCCCAACAAGTCCACATCAACCTTCCGAAGAATAACCCACCCAGAACCATTCCCCTACCCTATTACTTTACATTTTATCCCTAATTAATGCACCTAACCTATATATCCCTGAACATTATGGGCAATTTAGCATGGCCAATTCACCTGATCTGCACAGCTTTGGACTGTGGGAGGAAACCAGAGCATCCGGAGGAAACCCACGCAGACAAGGGGAGAATGTGCAAGCTCCACACAGTCAGTCGCCCAAGGCGGGAATCGAACCTGGAATAGGTGGTGAGAAATGGACTGAACTTACTCAGGTTGTTTCGTGCCTGAGTAACAGTGAGTCAGTTGTGGGAATATGATGAGATTGAGAAAATATGATTCTCAACATTGAGAATAAAAATTCCAATTTTGCACAGAGAGACCTGAATGTCACTTGTGTGCAGTGAATGGCCTATTTGTATGCGTGAACATCTGATTATGACTTATTTGAGCCTTATTTCTATGTGGATTGCTCATCTTCTACAGTGGGGAGAATCTAAACACTGACTGACAGTTGCTGACCTGAAAGTCTGAGCGGGTACCCGGTAACTCCAGCTCACTGCTGGCTCCTCCAGGCACCCAGCTCAGGCAGCAGCTGCCAACATCTCAGGGGCTCACACCATGGGCAGGGACTGTCTGCACACTTTATCCATGAAGGTTGGCATCAGACACACACCAGCCACACGGTATCCACATGGCATGTCTCTGACTTGCTTTGAAGACCGTTTGCCACTTCAATGCTGTATCCCACTGCTCCCTCACTGCTCTGCCCGCAGCTCACCGAGCTGAGCTGTATCCTACACCTCTTAGTGGTCACTGACTTTGGGTCTATGTGGATGCTCACAGCAACTCTCCACTTTGCAGCCTCATTCTGAACTGACAGGCTCACTGTACGTCTGTCTCACCTCGCCTGGCATCGCAGACAAAGACTCAGACATTTGTCCTGGTAGCCAGCAGTGATCCATCAGGGGGCTGGACATACTGCCATACAGCACTGTGCCACACCTTCACCATGTGCCCACAGTAAACTCATTGAATATGCTTCAACCAAGTGTCCATGTCTCAAACTCAAAGGGAAAAAGTCCTCAATCAGGGAGAGTGTTGGGTGTCAGTGTTTATCAGCAGAGCCCAATAGCACTCCAGGAGCTTGGACAGAGTTAGTGAGCCTCCAGGGTCAGGCTTCCATGTCGTTACAGTCCAGGGAGTGAGCCACAGACAGTCTGCAGAATGACAAGACATTGGGCAATAGGGAAAGAGTAGGAGTTCCTTAGACAGAGCTCTAACATTGAATGCTGTTGAGGATGGGTAGTCTGTAGCTACAGCTACAATGACAGTAACATCAGACAGGTAGTGGTGTCAAAACCTCTTTACAAAGGAGATTCTATTTCCAGTGCAGTGTGACCTGGGCCACCCATTTGTCCTCAGAAGCTTGTCTTATTTGTCTCCTGCTCCTGTTGTGTATGGTGAAGGGCTACTTGTGATTGTGGGTGTGTGACCTGAAGCACCCTTCTTCCACCGGTAGGCATGAGGATGGCAATGGAGCAATACGACACACAGTGAATCGAGTTGGATAACTCCCAGAACAACGCCCCGTAAAACTTCCCAAAAGTCAGCTCCATGTCCATAGTGTGTATGATTATGAAAATGTGTGTGTCTAAGACTGAATCTGATTGAAGGCATGTGAGTTTATGAAAGTTACATATGTTAGGACTGCTCTGTCGACACCAGAAACTCCCAGTATCTGAAGAACAACAGCAATGGAAAAGCTGTTACTGCCTTCGCAAACCTTTGTGAAGATGATTGAATGAGTTTAAAATGTATGAATCCTTGGGCTCTGGCCATCTCCATGATCCTGGAATTAGATTACATTACAGTGTGGAAACAGGCCCTTCGGCCCAACAAGTCCACACCGACCCACAACCCACCCATGCCCCTACATTTACCCCTTACCTAACACTACGGGCAATTTAGCATGGCCAATTCACCTGACCTGCACATCTTTGGACTGTGG
>NC_057735.1:1348095-1355973 GCF_004010195.1 Chiloscyllium plagiosum
TGAACCCGGGTCTCTGGCGCTGTGAGGCAGCAGTGCTAACCACTGTGCCACCGTGCCACCCGAATATTGTCTGGTCAGAGAGCTTCTGACTAGACCCTTGACAGGAAGTGGGGACGGTCACCAGTGGATATTCACACCTTCAAAAATACAACTTCCATAAGATAATTAGCCTCTATCTTGTAGATAATTTATATCTTCACTGAATGGGCCCCCCCATTTAGTTATGCTGCTAAACCACACTTCAAAAAATAAACTCCTGGAACTTCTCTGCAGAGCTTATGGGTCAACTAGTGACAGCCAATCATTGATCTTTGGCTGGAGAGACTTTCTCCAACACCCAGACAGTGAACAGATGCGACAGTTCACTGTTTGTGCTACTGGGACCGGTGCCGTAACCGAAGAGACATTGGCAGGAGGATTGTTGTTAAGTGTGTATCTGCTGCCTCCCTGTGGCAGCATTTAGACACTGTGTTTGAGGATCACGTAAAAAAGGCAGAAAGACGTTTCTAAATACCTCACTATCACCCTGAAATGTCTCAGATAGACGGAGCCACTCTGAAGTGTGGTTAACAGATAAACCTGTGAACGGTGTGACAACATAATCCAGTTTTTCATGAGACAAACAGTATGAGAAAAGTGGTCAGCTGCTGACCATAGTGAAATGTTTCTGTCTCTAACACAGAGTGGTTCAAAGAACATGCAAGTACCAATCACAAAACCAGCGCAGGGGGCCCTCACCTGGACACAGCTGATCAGTTGGCCAATGAGCCCAGAAACAACTGACCACACCTTTTTTAGAGTGAGAATCCTTTGAGGTTTTCAAGATTCTGTGCAGAATGAAAGGTCACGTTCCCTGCCTGAGGGAAGAAGTGTTACAGATTCTAGGAAAGGGTGGGAATGGTGGAAGGAGCTCCCAGTTTATTTTTTTAATAGAGTTGGAGGGGGAGGCCCCTGTTAATTTTGTTTTTTTCTTTTTGCAAAGGATAATGCTATCCGATGTTTATTTAGTTTTTCTTTTTTGTTTATTTTTTTTTGTTTTTCCCCCACATTCCCGCCTAACTGCGGTAGTGCTTATATTTTCCCCCGCCCCCATGTTGTGTGTGTGCAGGTGTGAGACATAGTGAGAGACACAAGGTGCACGAATCTTTATTCAATTTCCACCACCAGGAAGAAAGGAAATACCCGAGTGGCCAGTGACGAGCAGTGCCCTTCACATCAAAGGGCAAAGCTGTGTGATCAAACAGTGAGGGGGAGGGTAGGGACTAAATCAAAATAGAGTTGGAGGGAGAAATGATGCACTCCACTCCCTGCGGCGCCCACCTCTCCCTGAACAACTCCAGGGTGTTGGTGGACACCGCGTGCTCCTTCTCCAAGGACACCCGGGCTCTAACGTAAACTCCCAGTTTATTGTCCTGACCCACTCAGTGTTTGTCTGGTTAACCAATTACTGACCTCAAATGTATTCAGGCCTTTATTGGGTGAGATCAGAAGGCACTGTGTATAAGACCTGACTAGGTTCCAATCTGTAATTCTGTCCCAGGCATCTGTTCTGCTTCATATACATCCTCTGATCCCCTCAATTGGATTCCAATCTGTAATTCGCTCCAACACTGCTATACAATTTACTGTTTGCTATGGTTTATTTCTGGCTTTGTACAGTGATAATAAACAGGTTTTTATGTTGCTTGGAACTTTTGAAAATGAATGAATTCTTAAACAAAGCTTCTGTTTAAGTAACATTTTATTCATTTATATCATGACAGCTTTAAAAATCACATTGAACAAAGGTGCAGAAGCAAGGAACATTCCTCAATTCAGCTGAGTCCTTGAAGAAATAGAGAATCAAATCACAGTGGGGGTTAATTCTTGCTTTTACAGGAATGCCAGTGAATGGGCACCTCCACATCCTTTTGTGATTAACTCAATTAAATTTTATTTGCTGCAATTGCAATCTGTTTTGACATTTTATCATGAACCTTTCATCTCTCACATTCCTCCCAATACCATCCCCCTCACTGTTAGAATCCAACTCAAAAACTCCCTAAGCTATATGTACTCGCCTCTACCCAAACCCCTAGACCTGACCTTAATCCCAACTCGTAACAGCCCTAAACTCCACTTCAAACCTAATTCAAACTACAACCTATCCTCATCACAAACTCTAACTCTCCAAACCGTGATCCACAACCCTCACCCTAAAAGACCCTCCACATGATCTTCAGCCCAATCCAAACCTAATCCAGATCCTTGCTCTTTAAACCCTCCACCAGTTGCCTCAAGCACAAATTTGTAATGTTAAAGCCCGTCCACAGTTTCCAAATAAACTACACCCGCAGAGCAAACATCCTTAATATAAAAGTCACAGTCCAATGAGATACAAAACCAACCCCATTGTTCTAATCAATAGAAATTGCTGGAAAAGCTCAACGGGTCTGACAGCATTTGTAGATAGAAATCAGAGTTAACGTTTCGGGTAAAGTGACCCTTCCTCAGAACCCATTCCTCATTGCTCTAATCCCCAACCAAAGATAAGATTAAAAACAGTATCCATAAAGGATAACAGTAAAACATGACACAAAATGATTGGAAATATGAGCAAACTGTAACTGACAGGTTCCAGAAAAGCTAGACAAAAATGAGTAATTACAATATATACACAATGAGGGAAGGTAATGCACTGCAAGACACTCCAATGTAATCCGAATTTGCTGGCCCAATCTCCATTCCAAATGCTAACCTCCTTGACTATTCACTGACATGAAACTAAATCCTGACCCTGCCTCAAACCTTTAATGTAACCCTGACCCTAACTTCAACAACTTCAATTAGGGTCTTCCATTCTCCTACCTGAGCATCTAAACACCAGCCTAACCTAAACCACCCAAACTCTTACCCATATATTCAATCTAACCCAAACCCTAATTCTGATCCAACTATCAATCCTCAACCTAACCCTAACTGTTAGTCTCCCCACCCACCCCACAATTTACAAATTATTCAAATCAAAGCTTGAGTTCAAATCTTCCCGAGCTCTTCATTAACCTCATCTGCACTGTGTTTTATGGAGCTGTGATCCCTCCAACATGGTTATCCCCTCTTGCTCTGCAATCACCTGCAGATTCCAATTCAAGTCGAGGTGTCACAAACTGAACCCTGAGACTCCTCAATGATTTCAGGTGAGGCTGGGTGAACCTGATTCTCTCTGAGTACTTGAAGATTAAAGAGATGAGACTGTTAAGCAGCAGATACATAAACAAGTCCAGAGACAGGAAACTCTCCGGCTGGAGTTATTGATGGTTTATCCATCATGAGAATGGGGTAAAATATGGAGGACTGAGGATCTTTACAGGGAAGTTGTTACATCACAATGATCCAAGCCTTGAATCATGTGGCCTCTGACCTTTCATCCCGAGCCTGCCAACTTTCCAGAAGAATTCTGGCAATATTGGATTTAGTTCTTTGGTGGATGAAATTGACTTGACAGTTTCAACACAAGAACCTGTTTTAATTATTCTAGATGCTCAATATCTGTGAAAGTGTCAATGTTATACACCATTCTCCTCAGTGCCAGGATCAGAAGCAAGGCCAAAAGCCATCACTGTCATATCCAGCCAAGCCTTTCTTCCTGACATGACCCAAAAACCACACTTTGACCTTCCACTCCTGGCCTCCAGTGACCTCTGTGAGGGTTTTTCCCAATATTGAGTGTTTTAGGTCCATGTGCTTTAGGAGTGGAGCCAAGGCTGTAGGAGACATATAGTGAGGAGTAAGTGAGTGAGAATCAGTGACATGAAATGGGTTGAGGATGAGTAAAGTTTCAGTCTCAGGAAGCATTTCACACCTGGCCCAGAGGCCTTCATTGAACAAAGTTCCTGCCAAAAGTTTCCAACTTGACCATCCCCCCCCAGGATAGAACATAGAACATTTTAGAACATAGAACATTACAGCGCAGTACAGACCCTTTGGCCCTCAATGTTGCGCCGACCTGTCACACTAATCTGAAGCCCATCCCACCTACACTATTCCATGTACGTCCATATGCTTGTCCAATGACGACTTAAATGTACTTAAAGTTGGCGAATCTACTACCGTTGCAGGCAAAGCATTCCATACCCTTACTACTCTCTGAGTAAAGAAACTACCTCTGACATCTGTCCTATACCTATCACCCCTCAATTTAAAGCTATAAAGTTATATGATGGTATCATGATCCAAACAAGCTTCCCAACCAGAATTCTTCCTGGTATCATACCAGGTATCTGCAGCGAAAATTCAATCAAGGTCTAACATTCATTGCTGACTAGTTCTTTAAAATTTTGGAGTTTAAAGAATTAAATTATGATTGGGTTAGGGTTAGGAACACAAGTTGTACAAACCTGGTTTGAATTCCCTCAGGTTTAGAAGGTTGGGATGTGACCTAATCTAAGGAAATGGTGGTTCCACAGAGTAGAGATTGGAGAATCACAAACTCATTTAGAAAATGATGCTAACATATTAAACGTTAGAGCAGAAATTTTGGAGAGAAATTAAGAAAAAAACTCTTCCAGCAGTTGAAGTCCAGAACTCTGCCTCCCCCAAAAGCTGAAAATGTCGAGGGAGAGCTGGAATTTTCAGAACCAAGATGAATTGATTTTTGATGGATACAGGGATAGAGGAATATAAGCTGAGGCTGGTAAATGAGTTATACAGTCATAGAGGCCATCAGTCTGTCAGGTCTACGCTATCAAAAATTACCCCTAACGATTCTAATTCCACTTTCCAGCGCTTGGCCCACATCCTTGTATTCATCATCAAAATGTTTCTTCAAGGTGATGAGGGTTTCTGCCTCTCCCACTCTCTCAGGCAGTGAGGTCCACATTCCCACCACCCTCTGGCTGACATTCTCCTCCTCACATCCTCTCGGACGCCCCTGGCCCTTACCTTTAATCTCTGCCACCTGGCCATTGATCCCTTCATCAAGGGGAAACTCTTTCTCTTTCCATCGATACCCTTCGTAACATGATACATCTCTATGTCCTGCCTCAGTCTCCTCTGCTCCAAGGAAAACAACCCCAGTCTGTCTGAAACTCTCCAGCCCAGACAACATCCTGGTAAAACTCCTCTGCACCCACCTCATTTGCATTTACATCCCACCTATAATGTAGATTCCAGGACTGCAGACTTGACTCTAGCTGGGACCTAACTAACAAGTTCCAGCAACACCTCCCTGCTCTTAAACTCTATGCTTCAGCTAATAAAGGCAAATATCCCATGTGCCTTCTTAATCACATTATCTACTTATTCTATTACTTTAAGGGACCAGTGTACAAACATACTAAGATTCCTCTGATCTCCAATACTTCTCAGGGTCCTACCTTCCATCATGTCTTCCCTTGTTTGTCCTGCCCATGTGCATCACCTCTCATTTATCTGGATTGAATTCCACCCGACCAGCCTGTCTATATCTTCCTGCAACCTCAGGCCGTCCTCCTCAATATTTACAACACCAGCAATTTTTTTATCATCTGTAAACTGACTGAACGACCATTCAAGTCTGCATTATTATACAAACCACAAACAGCAAGGGCCCCAAAACTGAGCCCTGCGAATTGAAGATACAGTTCGATCATGACCTAATGAATGGTGGGACAGACTCAAAGGGTGGAATGGTCTCCTGCTGCTCTGAATTTTGCTGAACAAGCCAAGCCTTATTCTCAACTAAGTGCGACAGAGTATTTTGTATTTTGTTGTGACGTAAGGCAGGAACTCAGTTTAAATCACAGCAATACAGAAACAATCAGTGTCCTATTTAATATTGTCAGTTCCAATTTATAATTAATTAATTGATTTTATTAAATCAGCTCTTGGTATTATCTTTCAAGAGAATCCTTAAGTACTTCACTGATAGTGGTCGCAGTTTATGTAACCATAGAGGCCATTTTGCACACAGCAAGATCCCATAAATGGAAATGACATCAATCACCAGTTAATCTGACTTTTTTTGTCTTTGTTTTTGGATGAAGGACGAACACTGACCCAGGACACCGGGGAGGACTGCCTGGTCCTCTTTAACTCGTGCAGTGGGATCTTTTAACATCCACGCAAGAAGCAAGTAGGCCTCAGACTGAACCCAAAGATGAGTGCGTCGCACCCTTTCACCAGGCTGGTACACGTGAAAGATGAAATCATGAACTTCAAACACATGGTCCTGTCAATCGAGATTTGGCACACAAGCTTGAGGACTCTTATCCAATTCTTCCTCCATTCTGTCTTCAAACATGACAGGATCATTCCTTCCTCTCCCAACCCTTGTATTAATTTCTATTGCTCTGTCACCCCACTGCTCCATTTTGTGTATTTTAAATCAATTTCCTTCCCTTATTACAACACTTCAAGGATATTTAATTAGCTGTAAGCACTTTGAAACATCCAGTGATCATGAAAACCTCTGTTAAGATGCAAGCTCTTCTTAATCTTTTAGTTGTCCCATGACAGCCTCTGCTTGCTGAACCCCTTAATGATATCTTTATAAGATTTATGTAAAATATATTGAACAAGAGGAGACCATTCAGCCCCTTGAGCCCTGCTGTACAATTCAAACAGACAGTGATGCTGCAGCATCTTCACTCCGTTCACAGTGATCCACCACACGAAGAGCTGATCTCTCTCGCTTTGACTCATTGCCTCAATGGATGGTAAAGATACTCCCAGTGCAGACTCTCAACCAATAGGAATCCAGGCACTAAGGTCTGTACACAAAGGGACAGCTCAGCTTTGGGGAGCTGGGGCGCCTGTGCTGAGGGGAGGTGATGGGGGGTGGTGTGGGTCAGTGCTGATGTAGAGCACAGTGCTAAAACAGCATCATCATTAAGGAATGATAATGCACCCAGACAGGCTGAAATACATACAAACAGAAAGAAAGAACTTTCATTCCCGTAGTATCTTTCATGATTCGAAGTTAATTCTTTTCAGCCAATGAAATACTCTTTGAAGTGAATGTAAGAAACAGAGCAGCCAATTCACACACAGCAAGCTCGCACATACAGCAATGTGATAATGACCAGGTCATCGGTTAATTCAATAATTTTATTTGTACATTAAATGCTAGCTATATATGACAGTGAAGGGCTTTGCCCTTCCTAAAATCATGCTGTAGAATTTTTCAATTCCACCTGTGAAGACCAATTGAGTCTTGGGTATAACATCTCACCCACTGTAAGGGCTAATTTTCCAAATTTGCATTCCTGACTATGCTGCAGTCCTGTTGAGTCCGACTGTCTGAGAAAATTAATCTGTGAAGTGCAAAATCTTTTGATACATTATGTAAGCCGGGCTGGTGGGAAACTTAAATCAAGCAGCAACAACCGACAAGTATCACGACCTTCTTCCATCTTTTTCACATTGATGAAGCGTCAATTGAAATACCTCCCTCAAACACCGAGTCAATTAAAACATTGCCTTTCAGTACAGAGTTAAAAACAAGCATCCTCAAAGAATCAGAAATTGTCAAAACATAGAACATGAAACATAGAACATTACAGCGCAGGACAGGCCCTTCGGCCCTCGATGTTGCACCACCCTGTCATACTAATCTGAAGCCCATCCCACCTACACTATTCCATGTATGTCCATATGCCTGTCCAATGACGGCTTAAATGTACTTAAAGTTGGCGAATCTACTACCGTTGCAAGCAAAGCATTCCATACCCTTACTACTCTCTGAGTAAAGAAACTACCTCTGACATCTGTCTTATACCTCTCTCACCTCACTATAAAGTTGTGTCCCCACGTGTTTGCCATCCCCCTGCTTGGAAAAAGGCTCTCCCTGTCCACCCTATCTAACCCTCTGATTATCTTGTATGTCTCTATTAAGTCACCTCTCAACCTTCTTCTCTCCAA
>NC_057735.1:1356342-1361371 GCF_004010195.1 Chiloscyllium plagiosum
AGCCAATTACTGATCCAAACTGCTATGTCTCCCACAATCCCATTCCTCCGCATTTTGTACAATAGCCTACTGTGGGGAACCTTATCGAACGCCTTGCTGAAATCCATATACACCACATCAACTGGTTTACTCTCATCTACCTATTTGGTTACTTTGTCAAAAAAGTCAATAAGATTCGTTAGGCACGACCTACCCTTCACAAAACTGTGCTGACTGTCCCTGATCAGATTATTTTTTTCTAGATGGTTATAAATCCTGTCTGTTATTACCTTTTCCAACACTTTACCAACAACTGAAGTGAGCCTCACTGGTCTGTAATTACCAGGGTTGTCTCTGCTACCCTTTTTGAACAAGGGAACCACATTTGCTATCCTCCAGTCCTCAGGCACTATTCCTGTAGACAATGATGATTTGAAGATCAATGCCAAAGGCTCGGCAATCTCTTCCCTTCCTTCCCAGAGGATTTGAGGATAAATCCCATCCGGCCCAGGGGACATGTCTGTTTTCACACTCTGCAGTATTTCTAATACCTCTTCCTTGTGAACCTCAATCTCTTCTAGTCTAGATGCAAGTATCTCTGTATCTTCCTCACCAACATTTTCATTTTCTGTAGTGAACACTGTCGAAAAATATTTATTTAATGCTTCGAGGAGAAAGTGAGGTCTGCAGATGCTGGAGATCAAAGTTGAAACTTTATTGCTGGAACAGCACAGCAGGTCAGGCAGCATCCAGGGAACAGGAGATTCAACGTTTCGGGCACAGGCCCTTCTTCAGGAATGCTTCCTGAAGCATTCCTGAAGCATTTATTTAATGCTTCCCCAATCTCCTTTGACTTCACACACAACTTCCTACTATTACCCTTGATTGGCCCTAATTTAACTCTCGTCATTCTTTTATTCCTGACATACCTATGGACAGCCTTAGGGTTAACCCTGATCCTATCCGCCAACAATTTCGCATGTCTCCTCCTGGCTCTTCTAAGCTCTCTTTTTAGGTCTTTCCTGACTTTTTTGTAACCCTCAGTACTTTTGAGATGTTCAGATTTTAGTTTTGATTTGATTTATTACTGTCACATGTACTGAGAGAAAATGAAAAGTGTTGTTTTATGTGCTTTACAGGCAGATTGTACAATCCCAGTGCATATGTGCTTTACAGGCAGATTGTACAATCCCAGTGCATCGGGGTAACAGAACAGAGCAGTGTTCCAGCTGCCGAGAGTGTGCAGAGAGAGATCAGCACTCACATTTGATAGGTCTATTCAGAAGTTTGATAACTGCGGGGAAGAAGCTGTTCTTCAATCTGTTCAAGCGCATATACAAATTTTCATATCTTCTGCCCGTTGGAGGAGGGTAGAAGAGAGTATAACTGGGTGGGAAGGGTCTTTGATATTGGTGGTTTTCCCAAGGCAGTGGGAAGTGTAGATTGAGTCAGTGAAAGGGAGGCAGGTTTGTTCGATAGACTGGGCTGTGTTCACAATTCTCTGCAGTTTCTTGCAGTATTGGGAAAAGCGGTTATACCAAGCTGTGCTGCATCCAGATAGGTTACATTCTATGGTCCGTCTAAGTATTGAGCTCTTTTATAGAGTCATAGAGATGTACTGCATGGAAAGAGATGAAAAAGTTGCCCCTTTGGTCTCTTTTATATCTTTCCCCTCTCACCCTAAACCTATGCCCTCTAGTTCAGGACTCCCCTACCCCAGGGAAAAAGACTTTATCCATTTACCCTATCCATGCCCCTAATGATTTTGTAAACCTCTATAAGGTCACCCCTCAGCCTCCCCCACCCCAGGGAAAACAGCCCCAGCCTGTTCAGCCTCTCCCTGTAGCTCAGATCCTCCAACCCTGGCAACATCCTTGTAAATCTTTTCTGAACCCTTTCAAGTTTCACAACATCTTTCCGATAGGAAGGAGACCAGAATTGTACGCAATATTCCAACAGTGGCCTAACCAATGAAGTCCTTTTCCTAAGTAACTTGCTCATAATTGGGGAAATGAAGTTTTGGGATGAATTTGCTGTTGAGAAGCAGCAGGCGATGTATGTTATAATATTTAGGACTGACATGGTTGTTCCAGGGGCAAATTAATGTTTGTTTTCCTACAGACCTTCTTATGTATATTAATATGTTTGAAATATCTACACATTCAAGTGGACCTTGATTTAATGTACACATTTTACCTGTGGGAACCCAACCCTGCTTTCCTGCTATTTATGCCTAAACACCCCCCTGCAATTTATTTAAATCAGAAACCCCAAATAATCACACACTTAGATTCTGTCTTGATAAAAATCCACCATCTGAACCCTAATTAAACTGAACCAGAAGCATCAACACTTTCCTCATCCTTAGACACTTATTTTACATATTCATGGGATGTGATTGTCATTGGGTCTAGCGTTTATTGCCCTGTCCCTAATTACCCCTTGAGAAGGTTGTGGTGAGCTGCCATCTTGAATCGCTGCAGTCCACTTACTGTACGTAGACTCACAATGCCCTTTGGGAGGGAATTCCAAGGTTTTGACCCAATGACGCCAAATGAAAGGTAATATATTTGCAAATCAGGATGGTGAATGGCTTGGAGGGGAACTTGCAGGGAGTGGTGTTCCCATGCATCGCTGCCCTTGTCCTTCTAGATGAAAGTGGTTGTGGGGTTGTAAGGTGCTGTCGAAGGAGTCTTGGTGAGTTGTTGTAGTTCATCTTGTCAATAGTACCCACACACACACATTTACCACTGAGCATTGGTGGTGGAGGGAGTGGATGTTTGTGGATATGGTGCCAATTTAATCAGGGGCTGTTTTGTCCTGGATGGTGTTGAACTTCTTGAATGTTATTGGAGCTGCACCCATCCAGGGGCAAGTGGGGAGTATTCCATCACGCTCCTGACTAGTGCCTTGTAGATGATGGACAGGGGAGTCAGGGAATGACTTACTCATTGCGGTATTCCCAGTGTCTGACCTGCTCTTGTAATCACAGCATTCATAAAGCTGGTCCAGTTCAGTTTCTGGTCAACAGTAATTCCCAGGGTATTTAAAGTGATGTTAATGCCACTGAATGTCAAGGTTAGAGTGTCTTTTATTGGAGATTGTCATTGCCTGGTATTTGTGTTACTTGATACTTTTCAGATGGAACCTGGACATTTTCCAGATCTTGCTGCATTTCAGCACGGGCTGTTTCAGTACCTGAGGAGATGAAAATGCTGTTGAACATTGTGCAATTCTCAGAACATCTTTTTACTTTATGATGGAGGGAAGGTCATTGATGAAGCAGCTGAAGATGATTGGGCCTAGGTCACTACCCTGAGGAACTCCGGCAGAGATGTCCTGGGTCTGAGATGACTGACCTCCAGCAACCACAACCATCTTCCTTTGTGACAGATAATGACTCAAACTAGGGAAGAGATTTCCTCCGATTCCCATTGATTCCAATTTTGCCTCGTCTCCTTGATATTACATTGGGTCGTATATGACTTTGATGTCAAGGGCAGTCACTTTCGCCTCTTCTCTGTAACAACAGTAAGAAAGTCCATGACTTTAAGAAGGATGTTCCTAAGTTTATTCAGAGATTGCCATGATGAGATACAATTTATCACCACAGATGTATTTATCTTCAGTTTATTCTTCGCTTATGAGAAAAAGGTTCTTAATTCCCAGAGATGTTTGATGATGGAACTGTTGGGAGGTCTGAGCAGAGATGAGATGGTAAGGAAAGTGCAAGAGAGACTTAGAGGAAATGGCACATGTTTTAAAAGCCGTCCAATTAAAAGTTATCTTTCAAGACCATTGGAAGTTTCCTCAGCAGCCTTCTCTGTTCTAAGGTAAACAACCTGAGTGTGGCCAGTCTGTCTTCATCACTGAAACACTCCATCACAAGCTACATCCTTCCTGGTCAATCTCTTCTCTATCTGCTCCCTCTATATGCAAACATATCCTTCCAATTGTGTGGCAACCAGAACTGCATACCATACTTCAACTGTGGCCTATCTGATATTATATGCAACTCAATCATAACCTTGTTGTTCCTGTATTCAATGCCTTGACACATCAAAGCCAGGCATCACATACACCTTCCTAATTACTTTATCTACCAATTCTCCTGGACATTCACACCAATGTCTTTCTGATCCTCTATACTTCTGAGGGTCCTACCAATCAATGTATACTCCTTTGTTTTGCCAAAATACTGTACATCACCTCTCACTTTTCAGGATTAAATTCTATTTACACTATTGGGCCCATCTGACCATCCCATTTATTTCTGTATTCCAAAGCTTTCCTCCTTGTTATTTACCACACCACTAATGTTCCTGTCATCTGCAAACATACTGATCAAACATTTATATCTATATCATAATGTACTCAACAGAAAGTAGGAGACCCAGCACTGAAGCCCATGGTATGTCATTAGATACTGTTCCCTGTCACAAAAGCACCTTTCGATCATCACTTTCTGCTTTCTCTTTCACTAAGCTAATTTTATGGAAGTATTTGAAAATGTAAAGTCTCCCTTAACCTTAAATATTCAAAGACATTGCTTCCACCACCTTTTGAGAAAGAATGTGCCAAAGTCACAGGACCTTCTATGAGAAAGTAATTTCTTCTCCTCTCTGTTTAAAAATAATGAGTCACACATTTAAGATGGTGACCCCTAGTTCTAGATTCTCTCTCAAGAGGAAACATCCTTTCCACATCTGCTCCATCAAGACACCTCAAGCTCTTGAACCTGGCCTCACTGAATAGACATGTGGTATTGAAGGTGCGGCCATCTCCCAGGGATATTGACCCACCAGGAGATGACAATCTCCCAGCAGAAGAGAATTTTGCCCCAAAAAGAGGATACAGCCTGAGACCCGTAACTCAACAAGAGAAGGTAAAACAATGACTGCAGGTGCTGGAAAAGCACAGCAGTTCAGGCAGCATCCGAGGAGCAGGAAAATCGACGTTTCAGGCAAAAGCCCTTCATTAGGAATACAGGCAGAGAGTCTGAAGGGTGGAGAGATAAGCTAGAGGAGTGTGGGGGTGGGGAGAAAGTAGC
>NC_057735.1:1361784-1367113 GCF_004010195.1 Chiloscyllium plagiosum
CGTGGACCTGACCAGGTAGTCACAGAGGGAACGGTCTTTGCAGAAGGTGGAAAGGGGTGGGGAAGGAAATATATCCCTGGTGGTGGGGTCTTTTTGGAGGTGGCGGAAATGTCGGCGGATGATTTGGTTTATGCGAAGGTTGGTAGGGTGGAAGGTGTGCACCAGGGGCGTTCTGTCCTTGTTACGGTTGGAGGGGTGGGGTCTGAGGGTGGAGGTGCAGGATGTGGACGAGATGCATTGGAGGACATCTTTAACCACATGGGAAGGGAAATTGCGGTCTCTAAAGAAGGAGGCCATCTGGTGTGTATTCTCAACAAGAGAATACAACTGAGAACTGTACCCGAAAAATATCCAGTCAGAGAGCTCTACCCCAAAAGAGAATAGAGCCAAAGTGCAGAGTGATACAATTGTGAGACCTGAACTCCAATAGTGGAATGCATTCAAAGAATTATATACCATCAGTCAAATACAGTCAAAGACTTTAACCCAGTGAGAGAATACAGTCAGAGGCAGGTGAAAAACTGCAGCTCTATTTTTAAAAATAGATACATCAAAATTGGAAGTTTCAAACAGCAATTATCAGCAAAAGTACAGCCCTGTATAAAATTGCATAACTAAATAGAATTGCTGAAAAACTGCTCAACGTATCCTGATCCTTGATGAGAACCACCTCAATGAGTGAGCAGTGCTGTAACCAATTTACTGGGTTTGAACTTGGAAAAGCTAGCCACTCTTGAGAAATTAGCACCGATTTTAATGAGGAGACAACTCCTCTTCATTAGCCTCGGCTCTCACCATCTTCATTCAGAGGTGTCAAGCGACGTTTAACTTCTCTGCTGATTACATTCCCTTGGGGATGGCAGGGTGGAAAGGTAATCATTATTAAGGAGCTGTGTCTCTCTGTTATATTCAGATTTCCCCAACCCCCAGACTGTTTTCTTTCTAAGATTAACCTTTCAATTCCAAAGCAAGTTGCAATGTGATAGCAAATACATCAAAGCTAAAATTAAAACAAAATAGTCAGTAACACGCAAGAGATCAGTCACAATCTGAAAATCAAAGATTGAGATTAACTGTCAACTGGACTTTTGAAGCTGCTGTTGTAATCAACCGTCCAGCCAAAGCAATAATCTTTTGTTTCTTTGTCAGGGACTGATGTTGATTCCATTATTTCCTTATCTTAGAATCTTGGAATTTTACAGCACATGGTCTGCAGAGATTCGATAAGCCAAAAGGCCATTTCTATACAGTACGATTCTATAAGAGACCTGCAGCCCATCTTATCTGTCTGTACTTTGCCTGAGATAAATAACACAATTACCACAGCTCCACTGTCTCCCTTTGCCACTGACTGGTCACTGTTGCCTTCTCAAGGGGCAATTAGCAATGGGCAATAAATGCTGGTCCAGCCAGAGATGCCCACATGTCCTAACGAATCACAGAAATTCTCCTTCCAAGAAGCCTGTTTCAATCTACAATATAATCCCCTGCCCTGCCCTCTGTCTGTCTCTCACTCTTTCTTCCCATTTGTTGTATAGCTTCTTTGGTCCAAAACTAATACAAGTTTTCCTTAAAGGTGTAACTATTTACGCTTCCATCATCCCTATAGCAAATCATTCCACATTACACAACTTCTCCAGCTTCACTCCCTGTGACTATTTTAAACTGATAACTCTTTATCACTGACTCCCCAGTCAAAGGAAATCAGAACTTCCTGATCAGTATATCAAAACCTTCCATCATTTTAAAACCCTGTATTTAATCCTCCTCTTAATTTCCACTGTTCCTGTGAAAATAATTAATCAAAGTTGTTCGAAGAAATGTCAGCATTTTATGTTCCCTCAGCCTTATGTCTTCCTTTCCTTGAAGATACCAGACACCATCTCTCACTCTCACTCTCTCTCTCACTCTCTCTCTCTCTCTCACTCTCTCCCTGAACCAAGTCATGAGCTCTAAAAATCACAAGGACAAACAATTCAAATCTCCAAGTCCTGCTCCACTCCAACATCTCAGTGCACCGTTGAGGGGTGCTGCACTGTCAGAGTTGTCATCTTTTAGTGAAGTGCTCCCTGTCTCCCCTTCACATGAATGTAGAAGATTCTATGGCGCTACTCTGAAGACAGGTCCGAGAGTCTTTGATATGCCTGGCCAATATTAACCTCCTTTTTAACGTAATTCAAAACTGGATCAGTATTTTGTTGTTGCTTGGTCGCAGCTTTCTGTGTGTAAATTGGCTGCCACATTTCCTGCATTTTAACAGTGACTACACTTCAAAACATACTTCATTGGATGTGGCATACTTTGGAATGTACTGAGGTTGTAAAAATCATGATATAAAGAAATGTTATTGATTCCTCATGGGCTCCATTGGCTGCTCTTCACTAGTGGGCATCCTTCAGAGGGGCAGTAACAGTGAGGGTTTGATTCAGCTGAGCACAGTCTGGTCTATTTGTCCCTGGATATTTGAACTGGATAGTGATTAGGGTGACTGGATGTGACTGTTAGACTACCATTACTGCTCAGCGTGAACCTGGGGCACTTATGCTATGTGGTCGCATTTCAGTTCAGTTTTACCCGTGCTGGTTTAAGTTTACTTTAATATATCTTATTGCAAGTCAGTAAATTACAGTATTAGTGAAATAACCTCAAGTCCCTGAAATAACAACATTTGTTACACGTTTTCTCTTCCAAACAATCTGGGAACAATTAGCCATTTATCAACATTGACTGAAAAAGCTTTCTCAGAGCATGCCAAGTCTCAGTCATGGTGGATTTGGACCCAATAGCCTTTTCTCTGGGCACCGGGCTCATATTTTACCTCGGTTAAAGTATCGTGCTGCTTAAATAAGCAATGAGTTTTGCGAGTAGTGTATTGGAATATTTGTCAAGGGTTGGGAAAATGAGTCGACTTTTTTAAAAAAAAACCTTCTCATTAATATTTTTGGCAAATGGTTTCTTCCAGGCAGAATCACAATGTAAACAGGATACGGCTGAGGATGGTCAATATTGTCGAACTTGTCAACCTACTTTGAAGAGTTGCCACTACATCCTGAACTGGCAGGAAATCTAACCAATCGGAAACACCAATTTTTCATTGGCTGGATATTTTCCCCTTGCCTTTTCTGAAGTTGCAAGTTGACATTTGATTACCTTTGCACGGTGTCCTGCTAGCCTGGGGTACCCCACCCAACTGATCACTCATTATGGCTGAGTCTGTTACAACTCATTTTGCCAAGTATAGTTGGAATATTAGGAATATTGTGGGAATGAGGGATTCTCTATTCCAGTGGTCTCTACAGGTTCCAGACAAGATGGTGGTGGAGTAGGACACTAAAACAGGAGCTCCCCCTCTCCTTCTGATCATTTCTTGTTTTAGCCATAGAGTCATAGAGATGTGCTGCACGGAAACAGACCCTTCGGTCCAACCTGTCCATGCCGACCAGATATCCTAACCCATTCTAGCTCCCACCTGCCAGCACCCGGCCCATATCCCTCCAAACCCTTCCTATTCATATACCCATCCAAATGCCTCTTAAATGTTGCAATTGTACCAGCCTCCACCACATCCTCTGGCAACTCATTCCATACACGTACTACCCTCTGCTTGAAAAAGTTGCCCCTTGGGTCTCTTTTATATCTTTCCCCTCTCACCCTAAACCTATCCCTCTAGTTCTGGACGCCCCCACCCCAGGGTAATGACTTTGTCTATTTATCCTATCCATGCCCCTCATAATTTTGTAAACCTCTATAAGGTCACCCCTCAGTCTCCGACGCTCCAGGGAAAACAGCCCCAGCCTGTTCAGCCTCTCCCTGTAGCTCAAATCCTCCAACCCTGGCAACATCCTTGTAGATCTTTTCTGAACCATTTCAAGTTTCCCAACATCTTTCCAATAGGAAGGAGACCAGAATTGTGCGCAATTTTCACCATGTCCCCTTTTTGTTGTTTTCCCCAGATGTAGAGCAGCTGGGAGTTCCTGAGCAGTGGGGACATCCAGCGGGCTGGGCTTGTGAGTCCTGTCAGACCAAGTGATTTTTTTTATTATTCATTTGTGGGCCTTGGGCGTTGCTGACTGGCTGGCATTTATTGCCTATCCCTATTTGCCTTTGAGAAGGTGGGAGTGAGCTGCCTTCTTGAATCACTGCAGTCTACTTGCTGTGAGTTGACCCACAATGCTGGTAGGGAGGGAATTCCAGGATTCTGACCCAATTACTGTGAAGGAACGGTGGTATATTTCCAAGTCAGGGTGGTGTATGGCTTGGAGGGAAACTTGCAGGAGGTGGTGTTCATTAGTGCCAGCTGCCCTTGTCCTTCTGGATGAAAGTGGTTGTGGATTTGGAAGGTGCTGTCTAAGGATCTTTGGTGAATCTCTGCAGTGCATCGTGTAGATAGTACACACTGTTGCTACTGACAAGAAGTATCTTTGAGATAGAAGAGCACGTGGACAAGAAACTGCAGTAGGCTATTTGGCCCCTCAGTAAGGTCAAGGCTGATCAAATGCACATTCCCACTATCCCCGAACACCTTTCATACCTTTGCATTATATCTCACTGGGGGAATGGGCTGGAGATGAAGTCCTGCTACACAGAGGAAGTGTCAGCCTTATGGTATTATCACTAAACTGTTAATCTAGAGACCCAGGCCATGTTCTGGGGAGCTGGCTTCAAATCCCACAGCAGATAGTAGAATTTGAATTCAATAAAAGTCTGGAATTAAGAGTCTAACAATGACCATGGAACCATTTTCAATTGGTTTCAGACCCAGAGCACTGTGGCTGACAGTCAACAATGATCTGGGAAATTATGGATGGGCAACATACATTGGCCTGGCCAGCATCCCCTCATTCTATGAATGAATCAACACAACACGCAGAGTAGTCACAGATTTTATAAAGGACACAGAATTCCATATTTTCCCTGACTTTTAGACCCAGGTTTCTGTCCTTAACAAGAATTAATATTGCAAAACAAAAAACAGGTTTTAACTACAAGTAAACAATTATAAGATGTTGAATGATAATCTAACAAGGTAAAACTGTAAGCCACATTTAATTTCCTCCTCTGCACCCAAGCAGACAGACAGCTAAAAAAGTACTATTTGTCTTTGAAATAACTCCCCAGAAGCTGGAATCCTGTCACCAAGTCCTCCGTTATTTATACATGGAGAGTCCTTCACACTAATCCAGCACCAACCAACCACACCGCACCGTGGCCCAACATTTCAACTCCCCCTCCCACTCTGCCGAGGACATGGAGGTCCTGGGCCTTCTTCACCGCCACTCCCTCACCACCAGACGCCTGGAGGAAGAACGCCTCATCTTCCGCCTCGGAA
>NC_057735.1:1367153-1371903 GCF_004010195.1 Chiloscyllium plagiosum
ACCCTCCTCTAGCTTATCTCTCCACGCTTCAGGCTCACTGCCTTTATTCCTGATGAAAGGCTTTTGCCCGAAATGTCGATTTTACTGCAGCATCTCTCGGGCTCAGTCTAAACACCAAAAAAAAGTGCAAATGCATTCAATAGAGCAAGAAACCAGAGTGCAAGGGCTAGGCCCTGGCACAAAATCAGTATGGTCTTATTCTCAAAGTAAAAGAAAAGAAGTGACACACAGGCTGGAACCAACCAGTGAAACATCAGGTTCCCAATAAGAACTGAAATACACCTGAAACACATTGACTGTGTAAATCAGCCAGTTTAGGAATTAGATTCCCCCCGAAAAACAGAAACCAACAACAGTACACACTGGATGTGGTCAGCCAGCTCAGAGTCAGTCCCCTCCCTGACACAGATAGAGAGTCCTTGACACTGATCCAGCTCCATCAGAGCCAGCTCTGAGTGAACAGAACCTCTGACACTCATGTTTATACCTGTCAGCCAGGGCTCCCTCATTAGACCAGGCTAAAAGTCCCAATCAGGGAGCTCATATTATGAGGTCCACCTGGCTGACCTAGTTACAAGCACAACATCCGTCCCGGCTGAGTCAGAGGACATGGACCACTTTGTTTTTCTGTAGCTCCTCCTGGGGTGTTTTAGTTTGGTCCCTCAAACTCTGCCTCTGATACGGGCAGCGTGTAATGCATTGTAGCTCACTTCTTGTCCCCGGACCATCACGGAAGAAAGTCATTCTCCTCTCCGGGTAGCAAAGGCGGCGAGGCGATGTTATCCGCCATGTCCGTCTCAGATTCGGAGGAATCTTCAACACTTGAAGGAAACGGAAAGCCCACAGGTTCCATAACAGTCAGATCAGCTGTCAAGAAACCGGGCAAGCTTTGCTTCCGCACTATTTGAGAATTTGCAGCTTTCGTATGGTCCATGTGCTTCTTCAAGCCCATCGCACTGACATGAACTTTATACTTCCCTGGACCCGACCTCGTGGTGACTATGCCTCTTACCCATGCAGTACCATTCCCATTGTTCCAACACCAAATTTCATCCCCGGAAGTAAACTGTCTCCCTTGCTTAGCGGAGTTTTGTGTACAGTATTGGTATTCCTGATGCTGTTTCACACTACCTCCAGGTCCAGCAAGATCAGAATAAACCTGGTACTGAGTCTTCTCCCTGTTAGCAACACTGCTGGAGCTATCCCTGTAGTTATATGAGCCATGCGTATCTGTAATTGCGATTAGATGAGGATTCTATAATCCTCATAATCAAATAGGAGCCAGGACAGTTTGGTATCAAGTGAAGCTTTAGGCTGTTTCTTTTAGCCTGCCTTCAAAGTTTGGACTAATCTTTCTACCAGATATTAGACAATGGATGTTATGGAGCAGTCCTTATATGTCAAACACCATTTGAGTTTAGTAAATACTCAAATTCCATGCTTGGAAACATTGGCCCATTATCTGTGACCAATACTTCCAGGAGTCCACGTATCACAAAACATGTGCGCAGTTTATCTGTCGTTGTCCCTGTGTTTGATGAATGAACTCTATGTATGTGCAGCCATTTTCAGTGAGCATCCACAATGACTAGTAACATTGAGCCCATGAAAGGACCTGCATAGTTAAACTGTCACCAAATCCAGGATTTACTGGCCATTCCCACAAAAATGGGTGAGCAGCTGAGGTAATTTTTGTCCTGGTTCGCACTCTGGACACTACCCCATTGATGCGGTTCTGTGTGTATCCAATCCTAGCCACCAGACCTAATATACCACCAACATCTTCATTTTGGAAACCCCTGGATGATCCTGATGGAGTTCAGCCAGTATCTGGTGGTTACCTTTGCTCAGGACAATCACTCTTGCTCCCCATAATAAAATGCCATTCTCCACAGTGATCTGGTCTCTCCGCATCCAAAAATATTTCAATCCTTGTTGTGATGGCCTTTTGGTTCTCCCATCACCACCAGCTGTTTCAGTTTTGCCAGCACCGAATCTGTGTCCAGAGTCTGATAAGGTCAGCTGGGACTGCAAGCGTGGACCACAAATGTAAAACCATCACAGACTCTTCCAGTGCAGCTCAGTGCATCCACAGTTTGCGACTTGATCTCCCAGATGGTGTTCTAACCTGTAATTATATGCTCTTAATATTAGAACCCACTGCTGAATTCAGCCTGAAGCTCTGGTGGCTCTGTCTCGTCCCTTTAGGTAGACCGGGCAGGGGTTTGTGGTCAGTTATTGTTACCAGTTTACAAATGTAACAGTATTGGTGGAACCTCCTGACTCCAGATATGATCACCAAACCTTCCTTCTCTATCTGGGTGTATTTACCTCTGCATTAGGCGAAGTCCAGGATGCATACGTTGTTGGGTGGTCTCTGCATTGGGTCACCTATGGGCTAATACTACTAATTCTGTATGTCAATCCCAGATCTCGCTTGGGATCATAGTGTGCCAACACCCTTAGAGGATGATAGCTGTTTCTTCACATCCTTGAAGGCTATGGCATGGTTATGTGACCATTTCCAAGACTGACCCTTTTTTAAGGGTTGATGCAAAGATGCCAGGATGGAGGCTAGGTTATGTTTGATCTTTCCGTAATAATCCATTAGTCTAAGGAAAGATCTAAACTCTGGTACAGACGCAGGAGCCAGGGCACCTTTGATCATTCTCACTTTATCCTTCAATGGTCAATTCTGTAGCCCAAGTATGTCACTTGAGGTGCCTGGAACAGACATTCTTCTCTTCTAAAGCGTATTCCCACCTGAGAGAAATGTCTAAGGATTAAGAAATGTCTCTAAGTGCTCCTTATTGGTCTTCCCTGCTATTAGCACGTCATCTAGATAAATGGCCACCTTCGGTGGACCTTGTAAAAAGTGTTCTCATCATCTGCTGAAAAACTGCACAGGGTGACGATACCCCAAAGGCAGTTGTAACATACTTCTGGGAATCCTCATCTAATCGCAATTACAGATACGCATGGCTCATGTCCAGCTTTGTGAAGGACAGCTCCTGTATAAATCCTCTCTGTGAGGGATCGGGTATTTATCCAGCTGCGACAAGTGGTTTACCATTTGCTTAAATTCCCCACAAAAGCAAACTGACCATTCAGGCTTCACAATCGGTATGACCAGTGGTGTCCATGCTGCAAACTGGACTGGTTTGACGATTCCTTTGCTTTCCAGCCTCCGGATTCCTGCCCCTACTTTTGTCCATAAGGCTTCGCAAAATCTGCAATTGCTTCATCTCAGCAAACCCTGTGCAAAGGGAGCACTGCACAGCCTTCTCAGTGCTTCCTTCCATCTATAGGACAGTAGTGATTGAAACAAGATCAACAGGTGGATCTCAGAATCTGAGTTCCGTGATTGGGGCTGTTAACCTGGTCAAATCAGGGAACCCTGGCTGACAGATATAAACAGAAGTGTCAGACATCGCTGAGGGAGCTGGACCATTGTCAAGGGCTCTCCATGTGTAAATAAAGAGTGACTTGGTGACGGGATGCTGGTCTCTGTGACGTTATTTTTTTGACGACAAGAAAAGAATGCACGCATGACAATGTTTGCTCACAACAGTTGTTTTAAATTAAGGCAAGCAATTCTAGTATTGTGGGGAGCAAATGATATTGGGGGCAGATGAAAAGCAACAATTATTCTCCTGACAGCTTGTGGAGCCACAGGTTTTTCAGTTATTAGGAGCTTAACATTTCCTGAGGCACCAGATACTAAGACCACCAGATACTAATCCTCAGAAGAGTATAAAGAAAGTAGGAGAATACTTAAGAGGGAAATCAGGAGGGCAAAACGGGGACATGAGATAGCTTTGGCAAATAGAATTAAGGAGAATCCAAAGTATTTTTACAAATACATTAAGGGTAACTCGGGAGAGAATAGGGCCCCTAAAAGATCAGCAAGGCGGACTTTGTGTGGACCCTCAGAAAATAGGGGAGATACTAAATGAATATTTTGCATCAGTATTTACTCTGGAAATGGATATGGAAAATATAGACTGTAGGGAAATAGATGGTGACATCTTGCAAAATGTCCAGATTACAGAGGAGGAAGTGCTGGATGTCTTGAAACGGTTAAAGGTGGATAAATCCCCAGGACCTGGTCAGTTGTACCCGAGAAATCTGTGGAAATCTAGAGAAGTGGTTGCTGGGCCTCTTGCTGAGATATTCACAGGTGAGGTGCCGGAAGACTGGAGGTTGGCAAATGTGGTGCCACTGTTTAAGAAGGGCGTAAAGACAAGCCAGGGAACTATAAATCGGTGAGCCTGACCTCGGTGGTGGGCAAGTTGTTGGAGGGAATCCTGAGGGACAGGATGTACATGTATTTGGAAAGTCAAGGAATGATTAGGGATAGGCAACATGGCTCTGTGCATGGGAAATCATGTCTCACAAACTTGATTGAGCTTTTAGAAGAAGTAACAAAGATGATTGATGAGGGCAGAGCAGTAGATGTGATCTATATGGACTTCAGTAAGGCGTTCGACAAGGTTCCCCATTAGCAAGGTTAGCAAGGTTAGATCTCATGGAATACAGGGAGAACTAGATATTTGGATAGAGAACTGTCTCAAAGGTAGAAGACAGAGGGTGGTGGTGGAGGGTTGTTTTTCAGACTGGAGGCCTGTGACCAGTGGAGTGCCACAAGGATCGGTGCTGGGCCCTCTACTTTTTGTCATTTACATAAATGATTTGGATGCGAGCATAAGAGATACAGTTAGTAAGTTTGCAGATGACACCAAAATTGGAG
>NC_057735.1:1372623-1376536 GCF_004010195.1 Chiloscyllium plagiosum
TGTAACCAGGTAAAAGCACCTACTAGCTGAAGCCCAAATGGACTTAGGCTTTGTCATTAGAAAATGCAACAAGTGGAGCATATGAGTTGTAGGTTTTGCCGGTGGAAGTGGATAGCCTCACCAGGCCGACTGAGCTTAGAGGACATCACTGGAGTGAAAGTAATTGCATAGCCACACTCGGGACATATCTTGAACAAAGGGCCTCTAGGTCAGCCCACACCAAAACACAACCAAACCTCAGACAAACGGTTAATATTTTCATCAGGATCCAGGCCAGCAAGCCATTGTCATTGCTGCCAGTACACCAACTCGAGACAACAAAAGAGGCCCCCAGGCCTGAACTGAGTAAGACAACTCATAGGCCGGCACCCAGGAGAATGTACATCCCAGAAAGTGCACCTACATCTGGCTTGGAACGGTGAATTACTTAGCAACATCCAGATCAGAACCAAACAAAATAAATGTCTGATTAAATGGTCACTCAGTTCGAATGGAGGTTGATGCTAGTGCAGGCATTTCAGTGGTTACAGAACCAGTCTTTAACAAAATTCACTCTGGATTCCAACCCTTAAATTTGAATAAGGCCTCAGCTAGACTGAGAACCTATAGCAAGGAATTTTGGTTCCATTCTCGTATGAGAAGCAGCTGGTTCAGTTACCACTGATTGTAGTAAAAGGCTCGGGCCTAAGTTTGATGGGACGACATTGGTTGAGAAAGATTCACCTAATTTAATGGAACCTTTTATAGGGAGCTTTGGAAAATTAAAATCAATACATGAATTATCTCACACTAGACAATTCTCTTTCGGTTTATTCTGTACCTAACCCATTGCTGTAGCTGCCCTGGGATTATTTGATGGGGCACAGAGACACAAAGTAGGAGTAGGCCATTTGGCCCTTCAAGCTTGCTGTACCATTCAATATATCGTTGCAGTTCATACAATCATAGAACACTACCTACAGTGTGGAATCAAGCCATTCAGCACATTGAGTCCACACCAACCTTCCAAAGAACATCCTACCCAGACCCACCCCATCCCTATAACCCTGTAATTCCCATGGCTAATCCAACCAACCTGCACTTCTTTGGACCGTGGGGGGAAATCGGAACACTCAAAAGAATGTGCAAATTCCTCAACAGTCACCCAAGGGTGGAATCGAACCCGGGTCCCTGGCGCTGAGGCAGCAGTGCTAACCACTGAGCCATTGTACTGCCCCTCTACTTCATTACAATATTCCCATTGTGTTTCCACAAACCCCTTGATGCCTTTGAATCTATAAATGTAATTATTCTTTCCTTGAATACATTCTGTGTCTTGGCCTCCACAGCTTTCTGTGGTAAGAAATTCCATATGTTGACCATCCTCTGGGCGAAGACCTTTTTTCCTCATCTCAATGACCTTATAGTGAGGGATCACCTTGAAAGGAGTGATCACAGTATGGTTGGATTTAGGATACAGATGGAGAGTGTGAAGATAAAATCCAATACCAGGGTCCTGTGCTTGAACAAGGAGGACTACAATAGAATGAAGGAGGACCTGGCTAAAGTAAACAGGAAACAAAGATTTTATGGTGGGACAGTTGATGACCAGTGGAGAACTTTCAAAACAATGTTTCAAAGTGTTTGGCAAAAGTATAATCCAGTGAAAAGGAAGGTCTGTAGGAAAGGGGGTAATCTGCCCTGGGTGTTTAAGGAAATAAGGGAGGCAATCAAATTGAAAGAGAAGGTATACAAAGTGGCCAAAACCAGCATGAAAGTAAAACATTTGGAAAACTTTAAAGATCAACAAATAGAGCTATAAAGGAAGGTAAGATAGAACATGAGCAAAACCTATCTCAGGATATAAAGACAGATACCAAAAGATTCTATAAATATATAAAATGAAAAAGAGTGGCTAAAGTAAGCATTGGTCCTTTAGAGGATGAGAAGGGGCTATTAGTTATGGGATATGTTGAAATGGCCGAGGAATTGAACAGGTATTTTGTATTGGTTTTCACAGCGGAGGGCACTAATAACATGTCAGTAACTGACAAAAAGACAACGGTAGGTGAGGACTGTTACAGACGAGGCCAAATCACTCAAAACATTATTGAGCAGGCAGCCCAGACCATAACTTTGCAATTGGTTTTGGTAAGTGTACAGTTAAAATTACCCAGGGTAAGCTCGCTCTAAAACAGATAGAAACATATTCACAAAATTACACAATAAAACACAAAGAACAGAATAAAGAACCCAATCTATCCAAACTAGACTTAATTTTCTGTTACGAATAAACACAACAGTCCCAATAAGCAAACCCCCTAAAAACAGTACAAATGGAACAGGTGCTTACAGGTTGAAGTTAGAAGGACAGAGAGAGAGAGAGAGAGAGATTCCACACTGCTGAACTCGCAACTAGTTCTGGACTGAACTGCTCAGCTAAAGAGCTGACTACTCCCCTTCCATTATAAAGGTCACTTCTAAAGCATGACCACTTTGGCCTGAATTCTCATCTGTTTACATATTAACAAAAAGGCCTTTCAATACCCTTTAATCTGTGACCAAACCAGTCTAATTGGATCCAGGAGCATTTTATTATCCCTCTGAAAAAAAGGAAGGACACAGTATCCTTCAGAAAAAGAGCAGCTTTTAGAAAAAAGGGAACAGCTTTTGACAGGATCTGGAAACAATCATAATCAGGAAAGAGGTAGTGTTAGGCAAGCTAATGGAGTTAAGGATAGACAAGTCTCCTGGCCTTGTTGGAATCCATCCCAGGGTACTAAAAGAGATGGCAAGAGAAATAGCAAGTGCATTGGGGAATTTTAGACCAGTTAGCTTAACCTTTGTAGGGGGGAAGATGCTTGAGTGTATAAACCACTATAAACACCGGAGGAAACATCAAAGAAGCGCTTCGCAGGAGGCTCCCAAGCACTGATGATGTCGCCTAGCCAGGGGACGAAACGTTTGCAACAAAAACTTCCAGCTCGGCGAACAGAACCACAACAACGAGCACCCGAGCTACAAATCTTCGCACAAACTTTGAATGCTTGAGTTTATTATTAAGCAAGAAATAGCAAGGCATCTCAATAGGAATTGTCCTGTTAGGCTCATGAAGGGTAGGTCATGCTTAACTAATCTTTTAGAATTCTATGAAGACATTTTGAGCACAGTGGGCAATTGGAACCCAGTAGATGTGGTGTACCTAGATTTCCAAAAGGCCTTCGACAAAGTGCCACACAAGAGGCTGCTGCATAAGGTAAGGATGCATGGCATTATGGGTATTAGCATGGATAGAGGATTGGTTGACCAACAGGAAACAAAGAGTGGGGATAAATGAATGCTATTCTGGCTGGCAATCAGTAACTAGTGGTGTCCCTCAGGGATCAGTGTAGGGACCACAATTATTTGCAATTTATATTGATAATTTGGAGTTGGGGACCACATGTACAGTGTCAAAGTTTGCAGATGACACTAAGGTGAGTGACAGAGCGAAGTGTGCAGGGGGCTGTGGAACTTTGCAAAGGGATATAGATACATTGAGTGAGTGGGCTAAGGTCCAGCAGATGGAATACAATGTCAATAAATGTGAAGTCATCCATTTGAGTAGGAGTAACCGTAAAAAGGATTATTACTTGAATGGTAAAAAGTCGCAGCATGCTGCTATGCAGAGGGACGTGGGTGTCCTTGTGCATGAATCACAGAGGGTTGGTCTGCAGGTACAACAAGTAATTAGGAAGGCAAATGGAATTTTGCCCTCAATTGCTAAAGAGATTGAGTTTAAAAGCAGGGAAATTATGTTGCAGCTGTACAAGGTGCTGATGAGGCCACACCTGGAACACTGCGTGCAGTTTGATCTCCTTACTTGAGAAAGGATGTACTGGCACTGGAGGGGGTGTAGAGGAGGTTCACTGGGTTGATTCCAGAGTTGAGGGGG
>NC_057735.1:1376558-1385966 GCF_004010195.1 Chiloscyllium plagiosum
TTGTTGGGCCGAAGGGCCTGTTTCCACACTGTAAGTAATCTAATCAAAAAAAAAAAAAAATATTCATTGGAATTTAGAAGATTGAGTGGGGATCTTATAGAAACATATAAAATTATGAAGGGAACAGATAAGATAGACGTAGAGAGAATGCTTCCATTGGCAGGTGAAACCAGGTCAAGAGGGCATCGCCTCAAGATTAGGGGGAGCAGATTTAGGACTGAATTGAGAAGGAACCTCTTCACCCGAGGGTTGTTAATCGATGGAATTCCTGACCCAGCAAAGTAGTTGATGCTACTTCAGTAAATGTTTTAAAGCTAAGATTTTTTTTTGAATTGTAAACGAATTAAGGGTTATGGTGAGAGGGCGGGTAGGTGGAGCTGAGGCCTTGTAAACATCAGTCATGATCTTACTGAATGTTAGAGCAGGCTCGAAGGGCCAGATGGCCTATTCCTGCTCCTGGTTCTTATGTTCTTATGTAAATAGTCTATCCGTATCCTGAGATTGGTTTCTAGACTCCCTAACTAAGGAAAACCTCCTCTCTGCATCCAGTCTGTTCAACCTTGTTAGAATTTTATACTTTTCAATCAGATCCCTTCTCATATTTCCAAAATTTACTGAATATAGATGCCATTGAACCAATCTCTCTTCAGTGGACAATCCTGCCATCCTCAGTGTCAGCCTAGTGAACTTCTGCTGTACTCGGTGTCTCAGTGGTTAGCACTGCTGCCTCACAGTACCAGGGACCCAGGTTTGATTCCTGTCTTGGGTGACTGTCTATGTGGAGTTTGTATATTCTCCCCGTGTCTGCATGGGTTTCCTCTGGGTGCTCCGGTTTCCTCCCACAATCCAAAGATGTGCAGGTTAGGTGAATTGGCTGTGCTAAATTGCCCGTAGTGTTAGGTGTATTATTTAGGATTTAATGTGGGGAATGGGTCTGGGTGGGATACTCTTCAGAGGGTGGGTGTGGACCTTTTGGGCCGAAGGGCCTGATTCCATACTGTAGGGAATCTAATCTCATCTAATCCATCTATGGCAAGCATGTCCTTTCTGGGGTAAGGTGACAAAAAATGTTATAGCTTGCCAAAGAATTTAAAGAAGCAACAGATATGTTTTGAAGAAATACTGAGAACTTTTGACTTCAGACCCAATAGAATTCTTGGAAGAGTTACATTGAAGTTACATTTAAGCATCCAGGGAATCCATAGATTATTCCATTAATGATCTCCAAAGATTAGTGAAAAACATGCAGCTATAGTGATTTCTTATCAGAAGTCCTAAGAGAAAAAATTGTTGTGGGAATTGTTGATAAGTGTTAGTCAGATTTATTACAGTCCAAAGAAGACTTAACTCCAACAATACAACCACATGGTGCAGGAAGTATAGCACTCAAAGTTAAATGGATGCTGCAAGCAATGAACCAGCGTAGGAAATGCAAGCTATTTAAAAATCTATCCATACTTCACAATCAAGAATGCTCCAGCTTGAGCAGGAACGCATGTCTTCACCTCGGAGTTCTACAAATGGCAGAAGGAGTTCAAGAAAATAAAGTTAAAAAACAACTGGTTGAGAAACAACTAGTGAAAGGCCAACCAGTAGAAGATTTCATGGGGCTCTTGATACTCAATGTTGAACCTAAACAAAGCAAAAAATTCCACTGGGAGTGGTGTGTTGGCATAAGAAACTTGTTTCATACTATCAAACTAATAGAGAAAGTGAAGTCACATGGTGTGCAGGGTGTTCTAGCCAGGCGGATAAAGAACTGGTTAAGCAACAGGAGACAGAGGGTAGTAGTTGAAAGGAGTTTCTTGAAATGGAGAAAGGTGACCAGTGTGTGTTCCACAGGGATCAGTGTTGGGGCCACTGTTGTTTGTAATGTACATAAATGATCTGGAAGAGGGCACTGTTGGTATGATCAACAAGTTTGCAGATGACACGAAGATTGGTGGAGTAGCAGAAAGCATAGGAGACTGACAAGGAATACAGGAGAATGTAGATAGACTGGAGAGTTGGGCAGAGAAGTGGCAGATGGAGTTCAATCTAGGCAAATGTGAGGTGATGCATTTTGGGAAGTCTGATTCGAGAGCGAATTATACAATTACCAAAAGGATGTAGACGCTTTGGAGAGGGTGCAGAGAACGTTTACGAGGATGTTGCCTGGTATGGAAGGTGCTAGCCATGAAGAGAGGTTGAGTAGTTAGGTTTGTTTTCATTAGAAAAAAAGAGATTGAAGGAGGACCTGATTGTGGTTTACAAAATCATGAAGGGTATAGACAGCGTAGATAGAGACAAGCTTTTTCCCAGGGTGAAGGATTCAATAACGAGAGGTCACACTTTCAAGGTGAGAGGTGAAAAGTTTAAGGGAGATACACGCGGTAAGTATGTTAACACAGAGGGTGGTAGGTGCCTGGAACATGTTGCCACTAGACGTAGTAGAGGTAGGCACGGTAGATTCATTTAAGATGCGTCTGGACAGATGCATGAGTAGGTGGGGAGCAGGGGGATACAGATGCTTAGGAACTGACAGACATGTTTAGACAGTACACTTGGATTGTCTCAGGCTTGGAGGGCCAAAGGACCTGTTCCTGGACTGTAAATTTTCTTTGTTCTTCTTTGTAAAGAGGCGAGATCTGTGAATATACTGATTGGTACACTGCTGTCAACATTCAGAGTACAAAATACAGTGACTGTGAGGAAAACAAGCACTGAGTCAACCAATGAGCAGAAAACCCCGCCTGAGCCAAATGCCACATCTATAATCGATGTAACCCCATGTGCAACACAGTCCATCCAGTCTCCTCCATGATGAGCCAGCAAGATCATGACTGATCTGATAATCCCCAACTTTGCTTTCCTGGCTTTTCCCCAGAACTCTTGATTCCCGTATTGATTTAAAAAACTGTATCTATCAGCCTCAAATATACTTAATGACCCAGCCTTGACAGACTCCATGACAAATAATTCCGCAGATTCTCTACTTTCTGAGAAGAAATATCTCATCTAGAGTCTGAAGAGAACACTTTCTGAGAGAATAATGAAACCTCTAAATTATCACAATTTGTCAGGTCAGAGTCTTGGAGGTGAATGGTAAATAGAGTCATAGAGTCCTACCACACCGAGATAAGCCATTCAGCCCAACCTGATCCATGCTGACCAAAATGTCCATCCACACTAACCTCATGTCCCTGCACTCGGCCCATATCCTTCTAAACCTTTCCTATCCATGTATTTGTCAAATGCCTTTTAAATGTTCTTAATGTACCTGCCTCAACCACTTCTGCTGGCAGCTCATTCCATATGCATATCACCCTCTGTGTAAAAAGATTTCCCTTGAGGTTCCCTATTATTCTTTGCTGTTTAATCTAAAACTGATGCCCTCTAGTCCTTGATTCCCTAACCCTGGGAAAAAGACTGAGTGCATTCACCCTATCCATGCCTCTCATGATCTTATACACCTCTATAACATCCCCCCTCAGTCTCTTACGCTCTAAAGAATAAAGTCCTCACTTGTCCAACCTCTCCCTATAACTCAGATCGTTGAGTCCTGGCCACATCGTTGTAAATTTCTTCTGCACTCTTTCCAGTTTCATAACATCCTTCCTATAACAAGGTGACCAAAACTAAATACAATACTTCAAGTGAGGCCTTACCAACACCCTGTACAATTGCAACATAACTTCCCATCTTCCCTACTCAGTGCCCTGACTGATGAAAAGTCTTCTTCACTGCCCTGTCTACCTGTGTCTCCACTTTCAGAGAAATGTAAATATATGAATTAATGTATTGTGTTAATCCTGAGGACAAAGGTTGAGGGGAGATGTTATATATGGGTCTGAATGGACTAAGAGCAATGAGAGGGGCCACCAACACCACCACAATGATGACATCATATGAAATAGTAGTCACAACAGCTGAGGATCTTGGGGGAGAGGGCCCTAACATGCAGGTCCTCCTCCTCATGGTACAGTAATAATGGCCGAGACATCTGTCCTCACCCCCGGCCTGCAGCCCCTCCCCATCCAGAAGAATGGCTTCCAACACTCCTTCCCACTGCAACTCCGCCTTTTGCAAGCCCCCACTCCCTGTTACTCTTCGATTTTGTGAGTGGATCTGACAGACCAACTGTGGCTCACCCCTTGAGCGACATAACTGGACAGCCCCTGGATGCCTGATGGTAGCTAGTCCCCTGGACTAGTATCAGAGGCTGCGTTTGACTTACGATGTCTGACTGACCAGGGTCTCCGTGGCCTTCAGTGAAAGCAACTCCCCTGAGCCTTTGAGTCCTGGCTGGCTACTTGCTGCAGTGTGGGCTTACTGTGTAAACAGTTGGCACTTGGATCAGGAGTGGGACCGATGTAGCTCATTACTGCACAGCAATATCCACATCTCCCTTTAACTGAGGACTACTGGGCTGCAAAGCAAGCTGCCTATTTGTGTGAGTGCACTCATCCGCACAGCTAGACAAGGCAGAATGCTGTGAGGTAGGCACTAAGTGAGGGAACAGTAAGAAAGCAGGTGAGCAGTCTAGCCCCTGAGCTGTGGGCCTGACTGTGTGTGGTGTCCTTGCAGTAATATCTCAATGCCAGCTGCTGGTGCACTGTGCAATGCAGATGTGTGATTCCAAAGCTCCTTGCCAGTATGTCAGTGAGGTGTCATGGTGATGGTGAGGGCCTGCCAATTCAGAAATGGCAATGTTGGTGAATGAGGGAGTGTGCGGCCGGTGCCCACTGATCCTGCGCTGAGATGCTACTTGATGCTGAGCAACCTGGATGGTCCTCAGAGCCAGTAACGAGCTGAATCCTCCAGGTACCGAGTCCTGACTCCCATGGCGAGATGTCTCAACATCCAGCTGCTTTGGTGTGTTTGGAAAGAGAGGGAACAGTATTAATGGGTTGATTTGTGCCGCTAAGAAGGAGTTTAATAAGTAATTCCCATTTTAATTGGCAACTCAGAACCCTTTCATGAGAAATGGAAATGTGTTGCTGGAGAAGCGCAGCAGGTCAGGCAGCATCTAGGGAACAGGAGAATCGACGTTTCGGGCATTAGCCCTTCTTCAGGAACCCTTCAGGAGCCCTTCTTCTCCTGTTCCCTAGATGCTGCCTGACCTGCTGCGCTTCTCCAGCAACACATTTCCATCTCTGATCTCCAGCATCTGCAGACCTCATTTTCTCTTCAAAGATTTCACCCTTTCATGAGAAACCTACCTCGCTGCTGGTCAAAGGAATAAAAGATAGTCCAACCTCACTGGAATTCTTTTCAGTAGCCCAAATCACTCAGGCCCCTTTAAGATTCCAATGTCTGTGAGTTATGGGCAGCACGGTGGCACAGTGGTCAGCACTGCTGCCTCACAGCGCCAGAGACCCGGGTTCAATTCCTGCCTCAGGCGACTCTCTGTGTGGAGTTTGCGCATTCCCCCCGTGTCTGCGTGAGTTTCCTCCGGGTGCTCCGGTTTCCTCCCACAGTCCAAAAATGTGCAGGTCAGGTGAATTGGCCATGCTAAATTGCCTGTAGTGTTAGGTGAAGGGGTAAATGTAGGGGAATGGGTCTGGGTGGGTTGCGCTTTGGCGGGTCGGTGTGGACTTGATGGGCCGAAGGGCTTGTTTCCACACTAATCTAGTAATCTAATCTAAACCTAAAACCAGTGATTCATTGTTAACGTGCAATAAACTTGATCGTGTTCACTTCAAGAGACTCGTTTAAGTTAGAGCAGGAAATGGTTTCGTCCTCCGTCACCAGACCAAGCCAGCCTATAATGAGAGGATCCATCAGCAACAGCTCAGAGAGCAGCTTGGCCCTGTCACCATTACCTCACACTGTCATTGACAAAGCTCCACTTTTCATTTGTTGATTCAGTAAAGAGTGCCACCCTCTCAAAATATCAAAGCTCGGTTTAGTTTTCGTCCAAAATATTTTTTTCGTAAATTAGTGTTATGAAAATTGATTAAGAAAACATTCTTTTGAAAAAGCAAAGAATGAGATAATTACTTCTTTCATGAACTTGAATCTAAAGCAATAACATTATTAACTAGAATTGATACCAGCTGTCTCAGCTTTGCTTCAGACTTGTCCTGGGTCTACTCATTGATATAGGACTGGGTAAGAAATTAATCCCATTCATGACATTCCCTTGGAGATAGACACTTACAGACTTACACAAACACATCCAAATCAGGAACAGGAGGGGGCTACTTAGCCCCTTGAGGCTGCTGTACCATTCATGGTGAATTATTCCCCATTCTAGCCCAACTCTGATAACTTCACCCTCCTTGCTGATCAAGAATCTATTCATCTCTACTCTGAAAATATGGCTGTGCCTTGTCTCTAAGTGCATGCATCACGTTATTGACCCATTTGTAAAATTTCTGACTGAGGCAGGTTAAGTGATGTATTCCAAACCCACTCCAGGATTTACCATTGCTCTACACGGTGAACTGAGTCAAAGGCAGTACGCTATAACACCCAAAACTTCTTCTCTCGTTGCTTTCGGGCATATTCCTATGTCATGTCCCACAGTGTGAGAAGGGTATCTGATGCCCCTCTGCCTGTGGAGAAACTGGCCATACCCCTAGTTTCTGTTACTGATGTTCTGAGGTAGGAGAACCTCAGGCTGATCATTTCTGGAGCCATTTTTACTACTTTAGCTGATCAAGTGTTCACTCCATGCTCAGAGCATTGGGTGACCCCTTCAATTAAACTGACTTTTGTTTAATTCAGTATTTATTACCCATCCCTAGTTGCCCTGGAGTAGGTGGTGGTGAACTGCCTTCCTGAACTGCTGCAGTCCCTGTGCTGTTGTCTGAGCTAAGATGTTATGGACTTTTGACAGCGTCCCTGGCTCTGAAGTTGCCAACTATCTGGCTGAGTTCCATTCCTGCAAGTCCAATGATTTATTTTGCAGCATTAACTGCCATCACTTGTCCAGTCTTCGGCAGGGATGTGACGCAGGCCTGTCACTTGCTGCAGCTTCCTAATTGCACGCTCACCTTTAACATCGGCTGTTGCAATGGGCACAAACCATATTAGGGTGATACATTCCATGCATTTGAGGTGAACTTGCTGATTCATGGCAGGGAGAAGGGAGTCGTGGATGTTCCTTGCTTTTGGGCAATAACCTCAAAGTAAGGAAATATCACAGCTACCTCTGAGATTAATCTTCACCCCCACGTCATCTGTCACCACCTCTTCCACTGTAAAATGTAAAGTCTCTGCTGCCTACTCTTTCATTTCTCTTTACAATTACTGAGTCAGGCAGTACAGAACTGGCCCTCTGAATCTGCACCAACTTATCCACTCGAATCTGATTTTCCCGCACTAGGCCCAGAGCCTTGAATGATCTGACACTCCAGTGTTCATCCACGTGTCCTTTTTCAAGATTGTGAGCTCTCCTGTCACAACTCTCCCCCCAAAAGCAAACTATTACAGATGCTGGAAACCTGAAATAAAAACAGAAGATGGTGGAAATCCTCAGCAGATCTGGCAGCACCAAAGGCAATGAGTGAGGTCTCAGGAAATTGTAAGAATTAGATAGTTGAGGCTGTGGTGTCACTGCTGGAGGAGAGAGAGTGAGAGATGTGAGAGTGAGACAGAGTGGGAGAAAGTGCACGTGTATGTGTGTGTGTGTGTGTGAGAGAGACAGACAAAGACAGAGACAGGGTGAGAGTGAGAGAGACAGAGAATGACAGAGAGAGACATAAAGGCAGGAAGGGCAAGCTGAGGGATCTGTGGGAACAGCAGAAGTGTCCAGGAAATGAAAGCAGAGGTTAATATGGGGTCAAAGTGTTCTGCCTTTCCCTTCAGATGTTGATGAATCTGGTCTGCATTTCCCCTTTACTGTTCTTTCATTCTTTTCTGAAATGTTGGCATCACTGGCAAGATCAAAATCTATTGCCCTTCCCAATTTTCCCTTGAACTAGTTGGCTCACCAAGCCATTCAGAGTGTGGTTAAGAGCCAACCATATTGCTGTGGGTCTGGAGTCACACGTAGGCCAGGCCAGGTAAGGATGGCAGATTTCCTTCCATGAAGGACATTAGTGAAGCAGATGGGAATTTACCAATAATTGAAGATAGTGTTGAAGAAAGTTCAGTCAGATTGGACTGGGAATGTTAGCTGTTTCTCTGTCCCCAGATGCTGCCAGACCTTCTGAGTTTCTCCAGCATTCTCTGTGTTTGATTCAAATTTCCAGCATCTGCAATATTTTACTTTTAGATGATAATGTCAACATCATCATCATTGAAACAGCTTTCAAATCCAGATTTTGTGAAGAAACTTTCTAAACTCTACCAGGGATTTGAACCCATGTCCCTCGCATCAGTCTGGACCTCAGGATAGCTATTTCCATGACAACACAACTTTACCAATATCACCCCTTTACTTCAATGTTATTTAATGCTGCAAACAGAAAGGCTTACATTTATGTAACACCTTTTCCAACCAAAAGATGATCCAAAGTGCTTAACAGAAAAATAAATGCCTTTTTGATAATTGCAATGTAATGTAGGAAATGTGACAGCTGATTTGTGCACAGCATGCTTCCACAAACAGAAATAAGCCAATGATCTAATTCAGGATCTTATTTTAAATGGGGTTAAGCTCCTGCCCCACCGAACTCATCTCCGCATACCTTGACACCGTCCTGTCCCCCTTAGTCCAAGAACTCCCCACCTACGTTCGGGACACCACCCAGGCCCTCCACCTGCTCCATGATTTTCGCTTCCCCGGTCCCCAACGCCTTATTTTCACCATGGACATCCAGTCCCTGTACACCTCCATCCCCCATCACGAAGCCCTCCGCTTCTTCCTTTCCCGCCGTACCAACCAGTATCCTTCCACCGACACCCTCCTTCGCCTGACTGAACTGGTCCTCACTCTGAACAACTTCTCTTTCCAATCTTCCCACTTCCTCCAAACCAATGGAGTAGCCATGGGCACCTGCATGGGCCCCAGCTATGCCTGCCTCTTCGTTGGATATGTGGAACAGTCCATCTTCCGCAGCTACACTGGCATCATCCCCCACCTTTTCCTCCACTACATCATGATGACTGTATCGGCGCTGCCTCGTGCTCCCACGAGGAGGTTGAACAGTTTATCCACTTTACTAACACCTTCCACCCTGACCTTAAGTTTACCTGGACTGTCTCAGACTCCTGGACTGTCTCGGGCGATCGACTCAACATGGACATTCACTATAAACCGACCGACTCCCACAGATACTTAGACTACACCTCCTCCCACCCTGTCCCCTGTAAAAACGCCATCCCATATTCCCAATTCCTTCGCCTACGCCGCATCTGCTCCCAGGAGGACCAATTCCAATACCGTACAACCCAGATGGTCTCCTTCTTCAAAGACCGCAATTTCCCCCCCGACGTGATCGACGATGCCCTCCACCGCATCTCCTCCACTTCCCGCTC
>NC_057735.1:1388149-1406193 GCF_004010195.1 Chiloscyllium plagiosum
CCGGTTCGCCAGTTTTCTATCCAATTGGCCAAATTTCCCTCTATCCCATGCCTCCTGACTTTCCGCATAAGCCTACCATGGGGAACCTTATCAAATGCCTTACTAAAATCCATGTACACTACATCCACTGCTCTACCCTCATCCACATGCTTGGTCACCTCCTCGAAGGATTCAATAAGACTTGTAAGGCAAGACCTACCCTTCACAAATCCGTGCTGGCTGTCCCTAATCAAGCAGTGTCTTTCCAGATACTCATAAATCCTATCCCTCAGTGCCCTTTCCATTACTTTGCCTACCACCGAAGTAAGACTAACAGGCCTGTAATTCCCGGGGTTATCCCTATTTCCTTTTTTGAACAGGGGCACAACATTCGCTACTCTCCAGTCCCCTGGGTACCACCCCCGTTGCCAGTGAAGACGAGAAGATCATTGCCAACGGTACTGCAATTTCCTCTCTTGCTTCCCACATAATCCTAGGATATATCCCGTCAGGCCCGGGGGACTTGTCTATCCTCAAGTTGTTCAAAATGTCCAACACATCTTCCTTCCTAACAGGTATCTCTTCTAGCTTACCAGTCCATTTCACACTCTCCTCTTCTACAATACGGTCCCTCTCGTTCGTAAATACTGAAGAGAAGTACTTGTTCAAGACCTCTCCTATCTCTTCCAACTCAATACACAGTCTCCCACTGAGCTATGATTGGCTATCACTCTCTAAGGGGTCACAAACCACAGGAACTGATGCCAGGGAAGGCAGGGAGTTCTGGAGAAGTTACTATGATTGGGTAAGGGGATGTTTGACTGGTCTGTACCTGGAATGGCCATGTGATGGGGTAAGATAAGCTGACATCCCACGCCTTGTTAAATAGCAAACAGACACCACCCCTTAGAACATAGAGCATAGAAAAGTACAGCACAGAACAGGCCCTTTGGCCCACAATGTTGTGCCGAGGATTAATCCTAATGTAAAATAAAAAGCTTAACCTACGCACCCCTCAACTCACTGCTATCCATGTGCATGTCCAGCAGTTGCTTAAATGACCCTAATGACTCTGCTTCCACCACCACAGCTGGCAACGCAATCCATGCATTCACAACTCTCTGTGTAAAGAATCTTCCTCTGACGTCCCCTCTATACCTTTCTCCTAATATCTTAAAACTATGACCCCTCGTACCAGTCAATCCTGCCCTTCTGCGCCCTCCCCTCCTCCCATGCCCCCAACTAAAACATTGCAACTATAACACTAATCCCAATAGATTCATCCCCACATTTAAAAACAAAACAAAAATATTGGGAATTGGACATCCCGAGCAATGCCAATGTTTATTCCTCATCCTGAGAAAGTGAGAGGTTAGCCATCACTTTTCACTTTCTGGAGATGATCTGATAACTTAAGCAAAACAGTGGCTTTGGAAGAACCAAGAGGCATCTCTCTGAGTTCATCAGTAGTATGGAGCAGTCCAGCCTGTTTTCCTTTCATCTGAAATATACCTCCTTTATCTCAGTTCAGCTTTGAAAGCTCAGCACTGTAAGGGAGGTTTTCAGTCTGTCTCTAATGAGTTTAGCATAAGGACCAGATGTGTACGTTCAGCCACTGACGTTTGCCAAATGTTATGACTGATGTAGTGATAAAACCATTTTTCCTGTTGCAAACCACACACATCTGCTTCCTCCTGAAATCTAAACAAACACAATTCCCCACTCGACAACCCCTGCTCACGGAATCTGCCAAATCACCAGCAAAATATGTGCTTCCATCAGCCACAAAGCTGAAAAGCATAACACGGTGATTTTGCTTTCAGAAGCGGAAAGCATCCTAAGGATATTTCCTCATTATAATGTGAGACTTTTCAGACTTTAGTCAGTGTGCACTGTTTGCCTGTGTAATTGAACCTTGCAGCTACTAGCTCCAGACTCTGCACAGGGGAATAGGAATCTGCTTCTAATCAGTCAGAATCGACTGAAAGATTTGTAGGAGTGATGTTTACAAAAAGAAAAAGGGGTCTTCAGGCCCAACATTGGCGATTCAATTACCTCTCACTTTTAAAAGAAGAAAAATAAATCTTACTTTCCTCTCCAAGTTGCCTTCCCTCATAACACCTTCCAATTGTGAAATTGTTATTCAATATCCTCATTATCTCCTCTTAAACCATCGAGAGGGGCTCTGGAATAATATGCAGGATTTCCTACTACCTGCAGATTCCTGCTGATGCTGGAATCTGAACTGAAACACTGGAGATCACAGCAGGTCGGGCAATATCCATGGAGAGAGAGCAAGTTAACATTTCGAGTCTAGATGACGCAGCTCTGATGAAGTCATCTCGACTCAAGACGCTAGCTTGCGCTCTCTCTATGGATGCTGCCTGACTCGCTGTGATCTCCAGTATTTGTTTTTGTTTTCATTTGCTTAGACCTAATGAGGTTCTGGGGAATGCCAAGTGAGAACATCACTTGTGTCTGGGATTGCAAGAATCAATTCTTGTGATCAGAATAAACTCAACAGCAAATTGCCGGAATCTACCTTGAGACTCACAGCGACTCAGAATCACTACCCTGCAACTCAGTAATTAATGCCTTGCTCCTTAGCCAGGTAACTCCCAGGGAGCAGTATTCCAGGTAACTCCCAGGGAGCTGTATTCCATTTTGGAAGGAGCTAGAGAAGTGAAAGCAAAGAATGTACATGGTTTCTTTGTGGAGCCTGTTTAAGCTCCAACTGATTATAGAAAACCAAGAGAAAATCTCATTTCCACTCCTCTTATTGGGGCTGGTCCAATCTCAGCCGTTATTCCTGAAGTACTGACCATTTCTCTGCTTCAATGAGAAGACATTGGACCATCTCTGTGGATTGTAGGAAGAGCCAACAGTTTGAGGCCATCCAGAGATCTGTGACAGTTGAACTCAAAAAGGTGAGGCAACAGACTGAGTGAGCACTGGCCTGCTCTTCTAAAACATGAGGAAGAGCCAAAATCAAAGGCAGTAACTTCAGATCTTTCCAATGCTGTGGATCGCCTTTTCAAAAGGATCGCCTTGGCTGAGTTCCTGGAGTGTTCTGCTAAGCCTTGCCTGATAGTTTTACTTTGAGAGACAGTGAGGGGTTTCCCAGAAATGGCTTGTTATCCAGGACAATCAGAAAATCACTAATGAGAAAGGTCAACCATCATCATCGCCTGCCACTCAGGATGGGACCAACTCTCGTCAGGCAGATTTCTTCAGCTGAGTTGACTGAAACCTACCCACACATCCATACCCCTGATTGGTCACCCAGCATATCCATACTCACAGTGCCGATCTTCCCAGGACCATTCAGGCAGGTCCTCAGAACCTGACAAACTAGGGAAGGCCATCTCTCCTGTTCCAACATTCAGGATCATCTCCTCAATGTTATTTTCCCATGCTATCTCCATAACTCTTAAGGTGATTGGATAATTTTAACTGTCAGTTAAACCACTATATCCTCTCCAAACACTTATGAGACTACAGCTGTGCTGGGTAAACAAAAGGGACTCACGGTGTGTCCCCAGTGTTCCCCATACACTGCAAGGCAGGGCTGCTTGTAAAGTGAGGGCAGATAAAATCTGTTAAGAGCTCTGGGGTCTTTCTGCTGTCACAGGATTTTCTCAACTGTGGGACCTTCACCTCAGTGGCCATTTACCACTCAGAAATGGGCAACCAATTAACTCAATTATTGGTAATATATTGTCATTTCTTCAGTTTCTCTGGATCAAAATCCTGGAATTCCTTCCCTCAGGGCAGTGATCCAAGAAGGCAGCTCATCAATACCTTCACAAGGGCAATTGCAGATGGGCAATAAATGTTGCTCGCCATCACTCACGTTCTACAATTGAATAAAAAAAAGGTCAATTTTCCCTAGTATTGGAAGGGGCTACCACATAGAGAGACTGACACCTCATGGATTCCCAACATGTTCCAGGGAGGGGGGAGTGGTGGGAGTCCTCATTTCTGGCACATGGCGAGACTCTTGGGGCCAAGCCTCTGACACTACCAAACAGGAGCCCATTAAAGAACAAAACATATTTGCCTCTCAAAGGCACCAAACATGGAGCTGCATTTTATTCAACCTGAAACCTGAGCCGTAGGTACCTTTATCAGGGGCACAGTTGTGGTGACAATCTGACAGACCCCTGATTGGTCTGGGGGCCCTCAGAGACTACTTGCTACTTTCCATTGCCACCGGTCTTGGTGACCATATCGTGGGCCACCATTAGCCCATGGTCCCACCATCCATCAACATGATCTAAGGTCCTGTTCTCAGTCACAACACAGGCTCTGCCTCTCATCCCATAACATTCTGTACAATTTAACTCCTTGTTAGATAATTTTCCGCTCGGTTGTCTCTAAAGTTTAGTCTTATCGCAGGTTTCAGCAATTCCTGTGGCACCTTGATGAGTATTTCGAAAACTGCAAAATGTCCCATCAAACTGGAATCCTTTTAAATATTTTAGAAGAATCATAAAGGTTGGAGCAGTCTGGTCAGAATCTGGAGGGAGTGAGGCACAGATTACGAGCAAAACCATTGCAAACTATTTATTTCAAATGACAGTGTGACCTCCTTACCAGTAGCTGATAAATTTAAATCCTATTAAAATGAGTAGTGTATTTTAATTACGTTTAATATTAAAAAATGAATTAAAAATTACAAATCCTCATTCCACCAGAGAGATTGCTTTTATATATTATATATAAGTTTGTAATCAATCTTCTTTATGACTTTTTTCATGCATACTTTGGTGCTCAACAGGGTGACAGATGTTTTACTGCTGCAGACAGAACTATTCACATCAGGTTCCAATTGTCCCCTTCAAACACTCCCAGGAGAGGGACAGCACAGGGATAGATACAAGAGTCAAAGAGTCATAGAGATATACAGCTCAGAAACAAGCCCTTCAGTCCAACTCGTCCATGCTGACCAGATATCCGAAATTAATCTAGTCCCATTTGCCAGCATTTGACCCATTTCCCTCTAAACCCTTCCTATTCACGTACCCATCAGATGCCTTTTAAATTGTAACTGTACCAGCCTCCACCACTTCCTTTGGCAGCTTGTTCCATACACGCGTGAAAAAGGTGTCCCTTTTAAATCTTTCCCCACTCACCCTAAGCCTATGCCCCCTTGTTTTGGACTCCAGCATCCTGGGAAAAAGACCTTGCCTATTTATCCTATCCATGCCCCTCATGATTTTATAAACTTCTATAAGGTCACCCTTCAGCCTCCAATGCTCCAGGGAAAACAGACCCAGTCTATTCAGCCTCTCTCTATAGCTCAAACCCTCCAACTCTGGCACCATCCTTGTGAATCTTTTCTGAACCATTTCGAGTTTCATTACATCCTGCCTATAGCAGAGAGACCAGAATTGCACACAATATCCCAAAAGTGGCCTAACTAACATCCTGTACAGCCGCAATATGACCTCCCAACTCCTATATTCAATGCTCTGACCAATAAGGGCAAACATACCTAATGCCGCCTTCATTATCCTATTAGGGCCAGCTCCCTCTACTCTGTCCCTATCAAACACTCCCAGGAGAGGGACAGCACAGGGTCAGATACAGAATAAAGCTCCGTCTATCCTGTCCCTAACAAACACTCCCAGGACAGGGACAGATTCAGAGTAAAACTCCCTCTATCCTGTCCTTTCTATATATTTCTTGTAGCCATGGGTGGTGATGGGAAATGTTCCAATTTCATCCCATCATGTGACTGACCAGGGATCTCTCCCTCTCCTAAAGCCTATTGGTGTGTGCTGGAAGGGATTTATAAGTTGTCTTGAAATATTTTGGCCCTGTAATGAGTGCACCTTCCCTGACCAGCAACCCCTGGAGTAGGACTTGAAGTTGGAACCATTGTCCTGCACACCCCACTCTGGCCAGAGCTAAGGGCTATAAATACAGGGGAATTATAAATAAATGCAAGGGAAGATTTTTAAGAATTTATCCAGAGAGTGGTGGAATATCTCCCACGTAATTTTCTTTGCTGTAACCTACATAGGAGCAGTTATAACAAACTCCTGCAACTCTCTGCAATAACTTCTGAAATTTCTGGGCATTTTTGACTTTGGTTTCAATGAAACTCTAACTCGTGAATTAATTCAAACAATTAGAGGTTGTCAAAGCCTCTCAAATGCAAAGCGCGTCATCAAATTTACACCACAATGATCCAACTATACTAGCTCACTGCAGAGAAATCATTACACCCTTCTCATCAAAGAGCTGAACCAGTTTGTTATGAGATCAGGTACTCCATACCACCCACACATTTTGTGGAATGAAACTAGCTTCATCCTCAACGCCCCACAATAAAATGACAGAAGAAAGGATATGGTCCATCGTTAGTGTGTTTGGCAACCCATCATTAAATATGCAAAGGACTAGAAACTCCTGTTCACACTCAGGCAAGAATTCTGCACTAACCCAAACCCAGCCTTCTGTGTGTGCAAATAACAACAACTCCCAGTCAGCGAGCCTCTCACACTCACCAGTTTCTATTAAGGGATTTCGGGTCAGTTTGTATTGAATTTAGGCTTGCAGGAGCTCTCACCTGTCAGCTAGCCAGTGGCCTCCTTCCAAAACTGAATCAACACTGAGAATGTCAAATCAGAAAAAGAGAACAAAGGTTTAAAAGAGAGAAACTGAGAAAGGCTGTAAAAGAAAGAGTGAGTAAGAGGGAGGACTCAATTTTTTTACCACGGTGTTTCTGTTGGGCTGCAAAAAGAGATCTCCCTTTCTTGCATTGAATTCAGATTCTGACATATACAGACTGTGACATTGTGTTCCTCACACTGTCCTCTGGGCTGAAGACCTGGGTTCCAGAGATAACAAGGAAATATTCACCCTGCACCTAACACCTTGATCAATGAACAGAAGCCTTCATCAATATTACCAGGGAGTGGGGAGAGTATTTCCACATGGTGCAGGGAAACAACAGTTACCTATTTATGCAAGGCCACCTCTTGAGTGGATGTTGGATCCAGGTTCCAGAGGTGAACAGCAAGAATGTTGTAATGAGCTAACAACATCTGCTGATGCTCACTTACTTTATAATCCTGTTTCGCTCCAACTTCCCTCTACCCCCACCACCTCTTCTGCCAACCCAACTCGCCCCCACCCCAACACTTCCAATCGTTCTAAACTGAAATGAAAACCAGATCCATGAGGTAAAGGGATGGTGTTTTGGGCAAATTTGAAAAACTGGAAGTTTCCAGGTATCAGGCAGCCTACAGGTTTTCTGTCAATAAAGATTCACTAAGTGAGCAAAGTGTTGAAATTCCCTACAATTCCCCAATGTGGCATCCTGAAAGGCAGGCATCTGGACATTGGAGGTTGCGATTAAAGAATAAAGTGAACTGTTTACATTCTAGGTAATTACTTAAATTATTCAAAGGAAAATCACTGTTTGCTTTTCCACAGGAAGATGAATAATTCTCTACCTTCTGTTAAAACAACTCTCTGCATTTTCTGTCAGTATGTTGAGGTCTGGGCTGTTCTGATAAACTTCACACATCTGATAACAATTTGAAGTAATTGACACAAGAAGTCTTTCTTTTATAGCCGTCACTTTCTAGAATTTCAATATTCCTTCACGATTGTTATTTTAAATAGAATTAAGGAAGGCAATAGAGGTTGGAGGGCAGACATTTCACTAATTCTTTGCCAGTGTCATGCGATCATGTTTGCCATTTGCTGCCACCATTACATTGTCAGCTGGGCTCACAGGGCACACTACACTGCATCGTTCCGAGATTCATATCCAATGCCAGAGACCTGAGTGCACTTCAGGCTGCTTACCACCATCTTCTCAAAGATGTTTAGAGATTAAATGTCGGCTCAGCCAATAATGTCTATTTTTCTTTCAATGATCAATTGAATTGAATTTATTGTCACATGTACCAAGGCACAGTGAAAAGCTTTGTCTTGCGAGCAATACAGGCAGCTCACAGAGTTTAGTAGCATAGATAAATAAATAATAGGTAAACAGTTGCAAAAACAAAATCACAGGTACAGGCGAATGTTAAGAGTTTGCGAATCCCTTCTGTATTCTAACAATAGTAGGGTAGAAACTGTTTCAAAACTGACTGGTGCGTGTCTTCAGGTTTCTGTACTTTCTCCCCAAGGTTAGGGGTTGTAGAAAAGCATTGCCAGGATGGGATGGATCTTTGAGAATGCTGGTGGCCTTTCCTTGACAGCGGGCCTGGTAGATGGATTCTATAGATGAATAAGAAACCAGAACTGACACTTCTGGCAAAGTTTGGTGAATCTTTGCAATTCTCTACACGCAGAGGTGGAAGCTTAGTCTTTGAGAATGTTTAAAGTAGAGATTGATATATTTTGGATTAGCAATGGCATAAAGGGTTATGGAAGTAGTACGGGTAAAAAGCATTGAAGTGTTAGGTCAGCTATGATCAGGCTGGAAAAGCTGAATGACTTCCTTTTGTTTTGAGGTTCTTACACTGGAGTGTTGTCGGTGCCATCTCTCAGATGAGATGTGAAACCAAATGTCCATGTGCCTGGTCGGGTGGCTGTAAAGGATTCTATGGTTCTATTTTGAAGCAGAGCAGGGGAATTGTTCCTGGTGTCGAGGCAAAGCTGGCCTCTCACCAATACCCATTGTCACGTCACTGTTTGATGGAGTTTGCTGGTTGCTGCATTTCCTACATTACACCTCACAAAGGTGAATGGACAAACACTTCTGTATGTCCTGAGATCATGAAAATTGTATATGAAAGCAATTCCTTGGGTTTTACTAATAAAATAAAAATACTTGCTTGTGTTTCAGTTAGTAAAAGTGTTCCAAAGCACTTAATGTGAAGTTTCTTTCCAAAACTGCTTTTTAAACAAGTGTAACAGCAGATGATCACACAGCAAGATCCCACTAGCAGCAGTATGATGAAGAATTAATAAATCTGAAAGATTGATTGGAGAAAGAACTGCCGTGTACTTTTTGAATCCTGCTAAGGGATTTGCAGAATCCACTTAAACAATAGGCCCGTCTGGCAAATCGTGCCAACTATACAGAATCATCTAGATGCTCTTCCCCCATACAGGACCATGTGATCACTTTGTATTAAGATGGCAATGATCAAAGAAGAGTTATTGATCTTTACCAGATGGAGAATCAGCCTACATGCCTTGCCACCACTTTCTCTAAAACACATGAATATTGGCAGAGGCTAAAAGTTCCATTGGTGCAGCCAACGTGTCACATGCAGTTATGTGACCTTGTGTGCCATATACATCTCTCACACACTTCAAATCACCCTATCCCCTGGGAAAGGAGGATTACAGTAAAAACAAGGGCTAATTTTGGAGGAGAAATTTGGGGAATTCTTTTTTAAACTACCAAGGTAGTTGATACAAGTTTAGGAGAACCTGAATTAGTTATTAGTACCTGGTCTGTTGTAAAAGTTGATTCTCTTGTTATTAGGTTGAGTTGTAGATGATAAAATTATGTTCTTGAAGCAATTGTTTATTTAGACCAAACTAACTAATGTATGTTAATTATACTATACACTGTTAGTATTCATTCACTGGAGTCTTTTCATCATTGTCTCTCCTATTACATAGTTATGGGTGGCACAGTAGCTCACAGTGCCAGCAATCTGGGTTCGATTCCACCCTCTGGCAACTGTCTGTGTGAAGTTTGCACATCCCCCAATGTCTGCGTAGGTTCCCTTCGGGTGCTCCAGTTTCCTCCCACAGACCAAGGATAGGTGGATTGGCCATGCTAAGTTACCCGTGGTGTCCAGGGATGTGTAGGTTAGGTACGTTAGCCATGGGAAATGTAGGGTTACAGGGAAAGGGTGGGGAGATGGGTCTGACTGGGTTGCTCTTTCGAGGGTCAGTGTGGACTCGTTGGACTGAATGGCCTTTTTCTACGCTGTAGGGATTCTATGAATTATCATGTTGTCATTGACATAAACAATTAAGAATTAGCCCCTTATTCTACATCTCCTCAATAATATCATACATAGATATATAACATACAGCGATCACTGCCACAATCAGAAGACCAGAGTCTATAAAGGAGCAGTATTAGGCCATTCGATCCATCGAGTCTGCTCCACCATTTGTTCAAAACTGCTATGTTTCTCAGCCCCGTTCTCCTGCCTTCTCCCTGCAACCATTGATTCCCTAACTATCAATCTCTCTCTGTCTTAAATGCTCTCAATGACTTGGCCTCCACAACCTTCTGGAGCAATGCATACCATCGATTCACCCCACCCTCCAGCTGAATAAATTCATCCTCATCTCAGTTCTAAAAGGTCATCCCTTCAAACTGAGGCTGTGGCCTTGGATCCAAGACTCTCCTGCCAGTGGAAACATCTTCCCCATGTCCACTCCATCTGGGCATGTCAGTATTCGGTAAGTTTCAGTCAGATTCCCCCTTATTCTTGTAAACTCGATTGAGTAGAGATCCAAAGTCCTCAACCGCTCCTCATATGACAAGCCCTTGTGCCCTGGGGTCATCCTTATAAACCTCCACTGAGCCCGTTCCAATACCAGCACATTGTTTTTTAGATAAGACCTGCTCACAATATTCCAAATGCAGAAACTGGTCCAGCTCTTGCTTGAAGGCCTTCAGAAACTCAGCATCCACTACATGGGAGAGAAACTGTTCTCAAACTTACTGCCTCCTGACATCCACACACCTTCTGACTTCACACAACATAAACTAGCAACAGCTGTCTTTCTTAACCTGCTTAACATAATGTCAACAGGAGCACAATCTTTTATCATCTTAGGAACAGCCATCAAAGGCTTTTGTGGGGCAGTGATAGCGACCCTATCTTGCAGCCAGGAGGCCTATGTTCAGAAACGTGTAATATCATCTTTGAACAAGTTGATGCGAAAATAGAAGAGAAACTACCATCAATCCAAATATGGATTAGTGGCTGTCTTTGATTAATGTGGTAACTATGACATCAGGAATTAGTTCTGGTGACCTTTTCCAAAGCCTCAACACCACTCACTCTGAGAGGAGACCAAAATTGGACCTACTATTCCAGTGCAACCTGACGCATTGTACAAGACTCTCAAAAATATTCTCTTTCTGTATGGTCAAACACCCTCTCCACAAGTCCTCTCATTCCATAGCATTACACATGAACCTTTAGAGATTGAAATATTATACAGATCTTTACAGACATCTCAAAGCTAGGCAAGAGAAGGAAAGATAGAAAGACAATGTGAATCCTCTCCACCTGTGAATCACTCACCAACTGCACACTGTGCTGTGACCTACAAGAATATCAATCGGGAAAGCGGAGTGCTGGGATTGAAATTTGATTTTTAATCAAGGACAAGATTATTTCTACAATTTTTTTAAACGTGATTCAAGAAGTGTGATTCCATTGAGGAATTCCATTCATTGCAGAGAAAGACAGATATCTCCTCAATTTGTGTTTTCACCCCCTTTGATTTTGATTATGTCCAGTGAACCAACATGTGAGGTACCGGGAGGTGTGAGAATTTCCATCTGCATTGAAAACCAGGATTAGTGAGCTACAGGGGCCTCTCTGTAATGATGTTCTGATATTCTGGAATAGAGAAGGAAGACTTGCTGTTTTATCTAATTCCTTTATGTCACTCCAAAGCCAATGAAGTACTTTTGAAGGTCACTGAAGTAATGTAGAAAACGTGACTGGCAGTCAGTGCACAGCAAGATCCCACAGCAATAGTGCAATAATGACTAGAGATGTTTTTTATCGATATTGCATTGAGATAGATGTTTTCCAGGACATAGAGGAACTAGACCACCCAGAAGGTTGTGGGATCTTTTACATCCTCCTCAGAAGACAGACATGGCCTCAATTTAATGGCTAGGATAAAGGCAGCAATATTGCTAATGCGCTGGAGTTTACAGTGAGTGAAAGCTAGGAGGCCAGCTATAAATATAACAAAATGGCTGCATTTATTGGTAACCAAGACATAGATGAGGGTCATGACAGCTGATGGACCAAGGCAGAAAAAGGGCTCCCTTATGCATAAACGGAAAAGACACTGCTTCGAAACACTGAACTGCTGGTTGCAAAACAAGAATTCTATAAACACAGAGCAGGAGTTAGCGGTGACTCAGAAATCGGAGCTACGGCAGAAACAGGGACGGCTCCAAAAGGTGACATCTATTTTGGATCACAAATGGAAGTCTGTGATTTTAAAATGAACATATACCTAACATCAGGCTTCGGGAAACATGCTAATGATGCTTATTAACAGGCTGAATGAAGGGCTGACATGCGGCATGTCAACTCGTGACTAATGCGCTGGTGGTGTAATGGCCGCTACGCGTGGGTTTAATTATAACCTGTCTCACACTATTTTGTCAGCAGCTTTGATGAAACTGTTACCCTCAAGCCTGTGATGGCAAAAAAAGCAATTTAAAAAGCGAGAAAAGGAAGCGAGAGAGAGAGAGAGAGAGAGAGAGATATGGAAGAACGACACAAGATTAAAAATGTAGGTTCATTTTTAAGAATCTTTGAAAAATAAAGGTGTTGGTTTGAACCTTCTTGATTTGAATTTATTATCGGAGGACAATGGATTCGACCCAGAGGGGATTGACTTCTCGACCACCTTTCATTTTGTTCTTTAATATTACAGCCACCGTTTTGTAAAAAGGGAAAAAGCCCTTTTTGACCAAGCCAATAAGCTCCAGGAGAAATTACCACCCTGTTAATATCCGCCTGAAACACTTGAGTCCAGTGAGAAATGGATTGAGATCATTTGACTTTAATCAGTTCGAACCCACCACTACCCCACTGACCAAACCGTTTAGGTGCAGAATGTTAGAGAGACACAGAAACTTGGCACCAGATGTTTTCCCACTTAATATGGAATTATTCTCAAGAAAGAAGAAAAGCAAAAGAACAAAGAATCCATGTGGTCAACATATTTATTCCTCAGTGCAAACCTCCCGAACTCCAACCCACTCCCCTCCCACCGTCCCACTTCCCACTCCCCTAGACCCTCAGACCTCACTGCTCCCCAGATCCCTACCCCATCCCACTCCCTCAGACTGAAACCCCACTCCCTTAGACTCACACCAGACTCCCTTTCTCCCCATGTCTGCAAAGGTTTCCTTCCCACAGTCCAAAAGTGTGCAGGTTAGGTGTGTTGGCCGTGGTATAAACCTCATGCAGAGGGTTGGGGGATGGGGGTGGGGGGTGGTTTGTGGGTCTGGATGGGATGCTCTTCACAGAACCGGTGTAGACTTGATGGGCTGAATGGCCTCTTTCTGCACTGTAGGGATTCCATGATTCTATAATTCTACATTCCCTCAGTCTGCACTCCATTCCCCAGTCCCAGATTTAAACCATTAAATGCAGAATATAACTCCCAACAGTGCAGAATATGATTTGGTCAGTCAAGACCAAACATCATTCCCAATCCGGGATCAGAGTCTCCTGATCTAGGATCAGGTGTTGTGAATGACCTCTGCAAGGACTGTGTGGAATTAAATCAGCAATATGAAACAGCAAATAATTTTTGCGAGATTTGATGTTTTCTCATCCTGGCATTATCCTGGTGAATGTACACTCCACATTCATTGGATTCAATATTCTTCCGGGATGAGCCCTAGACTCCACCAACAATGTGGCCCCATCAATGCAGCATATCAATTAGTCACCCTCTGGCATGTTAATAAAACCCTCATGTCATTAGCATGGAATTTACATAGAGGCCAATCATCCCACGGAGTCTGTGACAGCTCTTTATCAGAACAAGCCAATGAGCTGGACCCCACAACTTTGCATTTTATTCTCCTTTTCAAGTTCATATCGTCTATCGATTTAATTGCAACGCAAAGTCATGGAAGAAGTGCTCACATTAAGATGCATTTCGTAGACTGGTCATACAGACCTTGAGTATTTGTGAAAAAGGATACATTTTGCAAGAAGAGTTTTGTCTTGTGCTCATCAGGACAATTGACAAGAAATACCAAAGCAAAGAGAGGGTAATATTTTTACAAGAGAACAGTGCTGAATGGATGGCAAATAGACAATGGTTAGTGGAGGCATTTCCATGGAGAATGCACCAGTTAATAATGAATGACAGTTAATTGTCAAGCTGTGCTTAAATTTCAACCCAAATAGGCTGACTCTGGTCAAGGTATTTCCCTGATAAATGAAACAGAGAATGACTTGTCAGTTTAGTTGAAACGTGTACAGTGCACGAACATGTTCTCTCTGCCTGCAAACTAATGTCTGTGCATTAATTCATGTAGCTTCCAGTATGTACAAGTGCACAACATTGCATGTCTGACTAACAATATTGAATTGGTTGACAGTAATTATGTGCACACTTGGGATTATTTAGCCAATCCTGTCCAATCATGGAATCAACTGAGGGTTAGTTGTGAAAGTCAAAGGGGCCTGTTGTTTGTTATGATGCCCTTATTGGGACTGGCATTACACTGGCACTGAAATTCATAGACCACATTACATCTAGAGACGGACAGCACAGAAACGGACGCTCAGTCCAATTCATCCATGCAGACCAGATATCCTAAGTTAATCTAGTCTCATTTGGCACATATCCCTCTAAACCCTCTCTATTCATACACCCATCCAGATGCCTTTTAAATGTTGCAATTGTACCAGCCTCCACCACTTCCTCTGGCAGCTCATTCCATGCACACACCACGCTCTGTGTGAAAACGTTGCCCCTCAGGTCCCTTTTAAATCTTTCCCCTCTCACCTTAAGCCTATGCCACCTAGTTTTGAACTCACTTACCCTGGGGAAAAGACCTTGACTATTGACTCTATCCATGCCCCTCACATAAACCTCTGTAAGGTCACCCTCAACCTCTGATGTTCCAGGGCTGGGCAGAAAGTCTGGTTTGATGGCAGCATCCCATTAGTAACAAACACCACGTGTGTTTTGCTGCTGTTACACAGTAGCAGCATGAAACAACTAGTGTTTTGAGATACCTTTCCTAATCTGAGGTGGACCAGGTGCTGTTCAGCATCAAGAGTGATCACCTTTCAGCCTTCAATGAGTTTGTGCGATGTTCATTGAGAAATGTTGTGGTTCTGTTCGCCGAGCTGGGAATTTGTGTTGCAGACGTTTCGTCCCCTGTCTAGGTGACATCCTCAGTGCTTGGGACCCTCCTGTGAAACACTTCTGTGATCTTTCCTCTGGCATTTGTAGTGGTTTGAATCTGCCGCTTCCGGTTGTCAGTTCCAGCTGTCCGCTGCAGTGGCCAGTATATTGGGTCCAGGTCGATGTAGCTTATGCCCGAAACGTCGATTCTCCTGTTCCCTGGATGCTGCCTGACCTGCTGCGCTTTTCCAGCAACACATTTTCAGCTCTGATCTCCAGCATCTGCAGACCTCACTTTCTCCTCCAGGTCGATGTGCTTATTGATTGAATCTGTGGATGAGTGCCATGCCTCTAGGAATTCCCTGGCTGTTCTCTGGTTGGCTTGTCCTATAACAGTAGTGTTGTCCCAGTCAAATTCATGTTGCTTGTCATCTGCGTGTGTGGCTACTAGGGATAGCTGGTCGTGTCGTTTCGTGGCTAGTTGGTGTTCATGGATGCGGATCATTAGCTGATGTATGGTAGTGTGGCTAGTCCTTTGGGTTGTGGCATGTCCTCATTCCGTTGTCTTTCCCTTAGGCATCTGTTGATGAAATTGCGTGGGTATCCATTTTTGGCGAATACATTGTATAGGTGTATAGATGACAAGCAACATGAATTCGACTGGGACAACACTACTATTATAGAACAAGCCAAACAGAGAACAGCCAGGGGCATGGCATTCATCCACAGATTCAATCAATAAGCACATCGACCTGGACCCAATATACCGACCACTGCAGCGGACAGTGGGAACTGACAACCGGAAGCGGCAGATTCAAACCACTACAAATGCAAGAGGAAAGATCACAGAAGCGCTTCACAGGAGGCTCCCAAGCACTGAGGATGTCACCTAGACAGGGGACGAAACCTCTGCAACACAAATTCCCAACTTGGCGAACAGAACCACAACAACGAGCACCCAAGCTACAAGTCTTCTCACAAACTTTGATCACTGAGAAATGACCTGGTCAGGCTCGCCATTATCTCACAGTGTGGCTTTGATGTGCCCCCATTTCAGCAGCAGGTGTGTGCAGTGAATAAATGTCTCTGGCCCTATTTACAATGTTGCTGATAAGGCCAATATTGCAGCACTTGGAAAAGTAGGAATCCCAATGTGTGTACTCCCCGGTAAAGGAAGGGACATCGTGGAGAACCTCATGGCTAGATTCTCAACCAGGACATTGAGCAGAGTTAATCTGACTGTTCAATTTCAAAGATGAATTTGAGTGCAAAATGGAGTCCTTTTAAAACAGGCAATTCTAACACTCAGCTGTGGAATCAGTTGCAATAAGCATATCATCAATGTACCAGAAATATGCCTAGACCAGGAGGACAGATATCCTTCCATCAAAGGAAACCCCTTTGGAACCCAATGATGAACCTAGTAAGCTGAAACCAAGTAAGATCCGATGGCAATGTCACCTAAGGTTGGAAATGTGGTGCTGTTAAACTCCACTGAATGAGTTGCCAAGTTCATAACTTCAATGAAAACTGATTCATGCGATAGTGACATGTCTAGGTCACCATGATATAGTGCTATACTGTAAATTTCCATGTTTTCTTTGAGTAGTACATTAATGAATAGGTTAGCATTTCCAAATAATTGCATCAACACTACATTGCCAAAGATAAGCCAATCGTGTATGGCCTCCGTAAATGGGAAGGATTCCTTCAGGTTCTGTGGGAAAAAGTTGCTCAAAACGCATTTTCCAACAACGTAGTCAGTTCACATTGTTCAGAATCAGTCACAGATAAGACAGGACATACAGTTATAGTTAGAGGCTCAGATAGAAGGTTTGTAGGGAATGAATGAGACTCATGGTTGGTGTGTTACCTCCCAGGTGCCAGGGTCCGTGATGTCTCAGATCGTATCTTTAGGGTCCTGAAGGGAGAGGGTGACCAGCCTCAAGTTGTTGTCCATGTGGGTACCAACCACATAGGTAGAAAGAGGGATAGGGATGTAAGGCAGGATTTCAGGGAGCTAGGGTGGAAGCTGAGAGCTAACACAAACAGATTGTTATCTCTGGTTTGTTACCCGTGCCACGTGATAGTGAGGCAAGGAATAGGGAGAGATATCAGCTGAACACGTGGCTGGAAGGATGGTGCAGGAGAGAGGGTTTCAGGTTCTTGGATAACTGGGGCTCATTCTGAGGAAGGTGGGACCTCTACAAACAAGACAGACTTCACTTGAACCAGAGGGGTACTAATATCCTGGGTGGAAAATTCAGATGGGTTTAAATGAGCTCAGCAGGGGAATGGGAACCAAAGGTGTAGTTCCAGTACACAGGAGGATGAGAGTAGGGAGGGCATGGACAGGATTTCATGATCACAGGAATGTGCTGGCAGACAGCAAGCTGGTTTGAAGTGTGTCTACTTCAATGCCAGAAGTAGACGAAATAAGGTAGGTGAGCTTGCAGTCTGGATAGGTACCTGGGACTTCGATGTTATGGCCATTTCGGAGACGTGGATAGAGCAGGGTGAGGAATGGATGTTGCAAGTTCCAGGGTTTAGATCTTTCATTAAAAACAGGCCAGGTGGTAAAAGAGGGGGAGGTGTGGCCTTGTTAGTCAAGGATAGTATAATGGTGGCTGAGAGAACTTTTGATGAGGACTCATCTACTGAGGTAGTGTGGGCTGAGGTTAGAAACAGGAGAGGAGAGGTCACACTGCTTGGAGTTTTTTTATAGGCCTCCACAGAGTTCTCGGGAGGTGGAAGAGAGGATTGGCAAAATGATTCTGGGTAGGAGTGAAAGGAACAGGGTGGTCATTATGGGGGACTTTAACTTCCCCAACATTAATTTGAAATGTTATAACTCTAGTACATTGGATGGATCAGTTCTTTTGTCCAATGTGTACAGGAGGGTTTCCTGACACAGTATGTCGAAGGGCCGACAAGAGATGAGGCCACATTGGATCTGGTCCTTGGTAATGAACCAGACTAGGAGTTTGATT
>NC_057735.1:1406984-1437126 GCF_004010195.1 Chiloscyllium plagiosum
ATGTGTTGATGAGGCAAGATGGTTCAGATGAGGCGATGGAGAGTTACAGATCAGTTCGGAAGGATTTAAAGAGAATTAAGAAGAGCAAAGAGAGGACACGAGCAGTCTTTAGCAAATAGAATAAAGGAGAACCCTAAAGCTTTCTATAGGTATGTGAGGAATAAAAGGATGATTAGGGTAGGAATCGGGCCAGTCAAAGGCAGAAGTGGAAAGTTGAAGGTGGACCCTGTGGAGTTCGGAGAGGTGCTAAACAAACATTTCTCATTGGTTTTCACTCAGGAAAAGGAGAATATTGTAGAGGAGAAGAATGAGGTACGAGATATTAGACTAGAAAGGATCGAGGTTAGTTACGAACAGGTGTTATCAATTCTGGAAGGAGTGAAAGTAGACAAGTCCCCTGGGCCAGATGAGATCTATCCGAGGATTCTCTGGGAAGCTAGGGAGGAGATAGCAGAGACTTTGGCTTTGATATTTGAGTCATCATTGTCTACAGGTTTAGTACCAGAGGACTGGAGGATTGCAAATGTTGTGCCCTTGTTCAAGAAGGGCAGTAGAGATGAGCCAGGTAATTATAGACCGGTGAGCCTTATTTCTGTTGTAGGAAAGGTTTTGGAAAGGATTATAAGAAATAAGATTTATAATCATCTAGCAAGCAACAATTTGATTTCAGATAGTCAACATGGTTTCGTTAAAGGTAGGTCGTGTCTCACAAACCTCATTGAGATTTTTGAGAAGGCGACCAAGCATGTAGATGAGGGTAGGGCAGTTGACGTGGTATACATGGACTTCAGTAAAGCCTTTGAAAAGATTCCACATGGTAGGCTGTTGGAGAAACTGCAGAGGCATGGAATTGAGGGTGATTTAGCAGTCTGGATTAGAAACTGGCTTTCTGAAAGAAGGCAGCGAGTGGTGGTTGATGGAAAATATTCAGCCTGGAGTCCAGTTACTAGTGGTGTGCCACAAGGATCTGTTTTGGGACCACTGCTGTTTGTCATTTTTATAAATGACTTAGATGCAGGTATAGGTGGATGGGTTAGTAAATTTGCAAACGACACTAAAGTCGGTGGAATAGTGGACAGTTTGGAAGAATGTTACAAGTTACAGGGGGACTTGGATAAACTGCAGAATTGGGCTGAGAGATGGCACATGGAGTTCAATGCAGCTAAATGTGAAGTGATGCATTTTGGGAAGAATAACAGGAAGGCAGAGTACTAGGTCGATGGAAAGATTCTTGGTAGTCTGGACGTGCAGAGGGATCTTGGTGTCTATGTACATAGATCCCTGAAAGTTGCCACCCAAGTTGATAGTGCTGTTAAGAAGACATACGATGTGTTAGGTTTTATTCATAGAGGGATTGAGTTCTGGAGCCACAGTATCATGCTGCAACTATACAAAACGCTGGTGCGGCCACACTTGGAATATTGTGTACAGTTCTGGTCCACATATTTCGGGAAGGATGTGGAAGCATTGGAAAAGGTGCAGAGGAGATTTACCAGGATGTTGCCTGGTCTGTTCTCATTGGAAAGAAGAAGGCTAAGAGGGGATTTGATAGAGACATACAAGATGATCAGAGGCTTAAACAGGGTAGACAGTGAAAGTCTTTTTCCTAGAATGATGATGTCAGCTTGTACAAGGAGACATAGCTACATATTGAGGGGTGATAGATTTAAGACAGATGTCAGAGGCAGGTTCTTTACTCAGAGTGGTAAGGGCGTGGAATCCCTACCTGCCAATGTAGTCAACATTAGGGAGATTTAAACAATCCTTAGATAAGCACATGGATGATTTTGCGATAGTGTAGGGGAACGAGCTGAGAATAGTTCACAGGTTGGCGCAACATCGAGGGCCAAAGGGCCTGTTCTGCGCTGTATTGTTCTATGTTCTATTGTGTACCTTGTGCAGCCCACACAAACGGAGATACTGTGAGCATGAAGTGAACCCAATTGTTAAATACATTGTGTAATGATCTTCGTTTAAGAAGCTCACACTGTTGTCATAGTGTGAACACAGTGGCCTTAGGCACATGCCAATGTTTAGAAGTTGTCCAATTTCACACATTGAAACATTGGAAAAGCACACAGATCTTAGTCACTATTCTAAGGTTCTGCTATTGTCTTTGGGGACTTAGCATGAACATAGCACATAGAAGGTTCAAGCAAGAGTAAGCCATTTGGCCTATTGAGCCCACTATCCAACATGATGGAGCTTTGGAGGCTGAGAGGTGACCTTATAGAGGTTTATAAAATCATGAAGGGCATAGATAGGGTAAATAGGCAAGGTCTTTTCTCTGGGATGGGGAAGTCCACAACAGGGCATAGCTTTAAGGTGAGAGGGGAAAAATTTAAACGAGACCTAAGGGGCAACATTTTCTTACAGAGGGTGGTGCGGGTGTAGATTGAGCTGCCAGAGGATGTGGAGGAGGCTAGTACAATTGCTGCATTTAAAAGGTATCTGGATGGGTAAATGAATAGGAAAGGTTTAGAGGGATATGGGCCAAGTGCTGGAAATGGGACTAGATTAATTTCGGATATCTGGTCAGCATGGATGTGTTGGATTAAAGGGTCTGTTTCCGTGCTATACATCTCTCTGACTCCATGACTGCATGATCATGCCTAATCATAGAGTCACAGAGTCATAGAGATATACAGCTACCTCAACATTACACTCCAGACTCTCTATATTTTCCTTGACACCTTTAGTCTCCAGAAATCTAGCCGCCTCTTTCTGAAGTATACTCAGTGGCCTCCACAGCCCTCTGTGGTCCAGAATCCCACTGACTGATCACCCTCTGAGACAAGATCATCCCCCTCAGCTCAATGAAGTCTTGCACACCAACCTCTGAGCTTTCAGAAAATCTAAATGCACCACATCCTCACCTGGCTCACCCTCACCTATTCTACTAATAAATCCTCAAAAAAATCCAATTGGTTTGTCAAAGACAATTTTCTTTCCATATTTCACATTTGTGTAATACTAGTCATTTCTAAGTGTCCTGTCATCATAGACTTCAGCATTATCCCTACAACTATTTTGGGGTTTACTGTCTGTAATTCCCATTCTCACCCTCTCTCCTTTTTTAAATATTGGAGTTATATTTGTCACCCTCCAGTCTGCAGGAATGTTCCAGAATCTCCAGAACTTCAGAAGACAACAATTAATTCATGCACTATTTCAATAACCACCTTCTTTAATGACCTGGGTTGTGGATGATCATGCCTTAGAGATTTATCATCTTTCAGTCTCAAAGATCGGCAGTTTTATTGTTTAGGAATGAATCACTGCTTCTCAGTAATAGCATATACAAACATGTGAAGAAGGATGAGAAGTGATTTGATGGAGGTGTACAAGATGATGAGAAGTGTTGATAGAGTGGATAGCCAGAAACTTTGTTCCAGGGTGGAAATGACTATCATGAGGGAGCATAATTTTCAGGTGATTGGAGGAAGGTGTAAGGTTGATGTCAGAGGTAGGTTCTTTACACAGGCAGAGGTGACTGCCAATGGTGATGGTAGGGTCGATACATTAGGGACATTTAAGCAACTCTTAGATAGGCACATGGATGATAGTACAATGAAGGGTATGTAGGTTAGTTTGATCATAGAGCAGGGTAAAAGGCTGGCACAACATTGAAGGCCGAATGGCCTGGACTGAGTTGTACTGTTTTGTGAACAAGGAACAAAAGCAGGCCATTGGCCATTCAAGTCTGCTCTCCCATTCAAAAAGATCGTGGCTGATCTGATTTTAACCTCAACTCTGCATTCCTGCATATCCTCCGATGATCTTTCATCCCTTTGATCATCAAGAATCTATCTCTCCCTGCCTCAAAAATATTTAAACATTCTGTACCCACTGCCTTTTGAGGAAGGGAATTCCAAAGACTCTCAACCTTTAAGAATAAAAAAAAGTTTCCTAATTTCTGTTTTAAATAGGCAACCCCCTATTTTCAAACAACGACCCTGATTCTAGATTCTCCCACAAGAGGAAATATCCTTTTTGTTTCCACCAAGGCAAGTCCTCTCAGAACAAAGAACAAAGAAAATTTACAGCCCAGGAACAGGCCCTTCGGCCCTCCAAGCCTGAGACAATCCAAATGTACTGTCTAAACCTGTCGGTCAGTTCCTGAGCATCTGTATCCCTTTACTCCCCACCTACTCGTGCATCTGTCCAGGCGCATCTTAAATGAATCTCCTGTGCCTGCCTCTACCACCTCTGCGCAACGCGTTCCAAATGCCCACCACCCTCTGTGTGAAGTACTTGCCGTGTGTATCCCCCTTAAACTTTCCACCTCTCACCTTGAAAGTGTGACCTCTCGTTATTGAATCCTTCACCCTGGGAAAAAGCTTGTCTCTATCCACCCTGTCTATACCCGTCATGATACTGTAAACCTCAATCAGATCCCCCCTCAACCTCCTTTTCTCTAATGAAAATAAACCTAACCTGCTCAACCTCTCCAATGGACCTGCACTCCCAGATCTCTCTGCTCATCAACTTTTCCCAAGGCTCTTTGGTTCATTGTATAATTTGCTCTAGAATTAGACTTGCCTAAATGCATCACCTCACATTTGTCTGGATTGAAATCCACTTCCTCAAAGAACTCTGTTAAGTTGGTAGGGCACGATCTCCCCCGCACAAAACCATGTTGCCTATCACTGATAAGCCCAGTCATTTCTAAATATAAATAGATCCTATCCCTCAGTACCTTGTCCAGCAACTTTCCCACCACCGACATCAGGCTCACTGGTCTGTAGTTACCCGGAGTATCCCTATCAGGTTCTGATATGTTTCAATTAAGTCAGTTCTGACTTTCCTAAATCCTAGAGGATCCTGGCCCAGCCTGTCCTTTCCTCATCAGGCAGTCCAATTTTGTCTCATCCCCGACCCAAACACCGCTGAATCTATTCATTGCAGGTGGGTTTTATGGTAAAGGTCTGGTTTAGCCTTAATCCACCACCTTCAGTGAATTGACACTTAGCTTTTGATCCATATAGCACATTTCACTATCTCCAAATGCCTGAAATAGATCACTGAATTTCTTACACTGTCCAAATCCCAGTTAAAAACAACAGACTTACGTTCACATTGCACTTTTCACAACCTCAAAATGTCCCAAAGCACATTTTATTCAATTGAAGTAATTTTGAAATGTTTTTGTTATAATGTGGAAAACAGAGCAATCACATTGCACACAGCTCGTTCCCATAAACATTAATGAGTAACTCACCAAGTAATTGCTTTAATGTTGATCAATGAATAAAAACTGGCCAGGCCACTGGAGATTGTGCTGTCTTCCTGGAAATAGTCATGTGCAATCCACTGAATCCTCTGAAGGGCTGTCAAGGACTGAATTTAGCATCTCGTTTGCAAATCAGAACACTCCGACAGTGTGGCACTCCCTCAGCACTGACACCCCTGACTGCAGTGCTCCCTCAGCATTGACCCTCTGACAGTGCGGCACTCCCTCAGCACTGACCATCCAACAGTGCAGTGTTTCCTCAGCGCTGACCCTCTGTTTCTGAGAATGCAGTGTTTTGTGAAGTCAAACAAGATGCCTTCATTGCTCTGAAGATATATCTGGTGAACCAACAAATGTTTCAATCCTACAACAACAACAACTTGCATTTATTTAGCACCTTTAAATTAAGATCAACTTCTGAGATGCTGCTCAGGAAAATGATAAAATGATCGATACAAAGCATAGAAGATGACATAAGGACAGGTGATTGAAAACCTGGTCAATAAAATACATTTTAGACTGTGTCCTAGGGAAGGTGGGGCAGAGCGGGAGAAAGAAGTGGGGAGAGACAGAGATTGGGATAGAGAAATATAAAGCAGGAAGTCCAGAGCATAGGGCCTGGGCAACTTAATGTACAACTACCGATACTGAAGTGACTAAAATAAGGGGACAGCAGACGGCAAGGTTTGAGGAACATAGAGAGTTGTGCAGTTGGAAGAGGATGGTGACAGAGATATTGGCATTACTCTCCCAAGCATCAGTGAAGAGAAACCTCAAAACTGAACAGTGGTTTACCACAAAAAAAGAATATCCAACATCATAGATACAGCAGCTTTGAAGAAAAGCTGAACAATTGCTGGGGGATTAACCGTGCACTCTGTAATTAAATCTACATTGACATCTTGCTAATTAGCTCCTTAATTACAATGAAACAACATAATTACAGGCAGAGCCTTTGCTAATTATTAATTAGAAATAGTGGCAATTATTTTGTGGTTTTCCTAAGACTGACGAGACAGAAGAACAAATGATTGTTTCATTGTCTCGCTGGAGCAGCTTGTTCTCTCTGCTTTGCTGGGATCTGTCTGTCACTTCCAGGTCAGCTTCATAATGCAGAAGCAACCAGCCGGTGAATTATCCTCAATTCTGGCTGCTTTGAAGAGGTGTCCCATCGATCCATAGATTACTGCAATGATGAGGTGTAAGTAATGACAACGTGCATTTAACAGCTTTTAAAAAGTAGGAAATTCAAACCAAGTTGGTGAATATTTTTAATTGACGTCAATAGATTAGTCAATTAAAACTCCTCCCAGCCTAGTCCTGACATAGAAATCGGGACTGGTCGTAGAGTTGATTCCAGTTTGTGCTGAGCTAACTGGTCTTCTCTGATTCGGAGAAACAGATGCTGGACATTACTTCATACGTCACCACTTCACCTTGGTTACAGCTTGTTGAAACAGGACACAATCTGACTTGGCTGTGATGCTGCTATTGTTGTTTAACCCCCTTCAATATTCAGCGGTACTGACAATGTGATTGACACTGGCAGGGGCACACTGGAAATTACACAGTGGCAGGGGTACACTGGAAATTACACAGTGACAGGGATACACTGGAAATTACACACTGGCACGGATACACTGGAAATTACACAGTGGCAGGGGTACACTGGAAATTACACAGTGGCAAGGGCACACTGGAAATTACACACTGGCACGGATACACTGGAAATTACACACTGGCAGGAACACACTGGAAATTGCACAGTGACAGGGATACACTGGAAAAATACACACTGGCACGGATACACTGGAAATTACACAGTGACAGGGACACAGTGGAAATTACACACTGGCAGGGATACACTGGAAATTACACAGTAGCAGGGATACACTGGAAATTGTACACTGGCAGGGACACTCTGGAAATTACACACTGGCAGGGACACTTTGGCAGGGACACAGTGGAAATTACACAGTAGCAGGGATACACTGGAAATTGCACAGTGGCAGGGATACACTGGAAATTACACAGTGGCAGGGACACAGTGGCACAGACTTGCTCTTCTGATACAATGGGACGTAAATATATTGATGATGATGGTGTAAATGGTGATGCCACTCTAACAACCGTAAAGCAGACAGAGACAGATGTGTGGGCAAGTCTTGAAGTGGAGCAGAGGTGAAGCTGCACTTGAAAGCTGTACTCAATGCAATGTAGATCTTGGTGGAAACTAGGAGTTTGCAGTATAGAGAGAGGGATCCTTATTCTAAGCTAAGGACCAACTGGGGATGCACAGGACTCACTACAGCAGCAGCCTACTAAGACAGTGCAGCCTCCAAGTGCAGGTGTAGATACTCAACACCCCAGAAAAGGCAGACTAGATAGAATCCATGAAAGGACGAGCTGTAACTAAATCTGTGGAAGAAGCTTAATGCATGGACCCAGTTGCAGGACTAAGAGGCATTGTTCCCGCTGGCCTCTCCCAACTCCCAGCACTGACGATTGGTTGGTAATGCAAGGAAACAACTGAGGGCCCAGGCTGGAGCTAAACACTCAGAGAGATGAATGAAGCAACAATGATCATGGCCACCCCTGGACCATGCATTATCATGTGGCCATGTGTCAGACAGCTGTTTCTTAAATTTTCTAAATAGCCTGTTCAGAGATATTCTCACACAGCCTGCAGCAGGTGGGACTTGTGCCCAGGCGTCCTGGCCAGAGGTAGGGACATTACCACTGCACCACAAGCAGCTTGGTTAACCAACCACCTTAATCTCGACCAGATGAAACAAGGATATGAGATGCTGATTACAGCAAAGTGAATGGGCGGTGGATTAGATACCTACCTTTCAATGGGTCACATTGCAACTCTATTCACTGGTTCTGAGCACTTTGGGTGATCTGAGTTTGTCAGTCTCATTCCCATGGTCATTAGATTGGATTAGATTAGATTAGATTTCCTACAGTGTGGAAACAGGCTTTTCGGCCCAACAAGTCCACACCGACCCTCCGAAGAGCAACCCACCCAGACCCATTCCCTACATTTATCCCTGACTAATGCAACTAACACTATGGGCAATTTAACATGGCCAATTCACCTGACCTGCACATCTTTGGACTGTGGGAGGAAACCGGAGCACCCAGAGGAAACCCACACAGACACGGGGAGAATGTGCAAACTCCACACTGACAGTTGCCCGAAGCTGGAATTGAACCCGGGTCCCTGGTGCTGCAAGGCAGCAGTGCATTAGACACAGCCTTAAACTTCCTAATCTCAATATGAATATTCAGTCTCACAGATACTGCAGAATAGCCAGGGAAGCAAGGTTGAGGTATGTTACCGTGGAAGAATAAAGGGTTTTTACAGCCTGGCGACTGTATACAGGGATTGGCAGGAGGTTGGACATTGATACAAGATACCTGAAAAGAAAAAGTTTCACAACTATTTCCATAATCCAGCAAAGCCTGGGTCTTAGCAACAAAATCAGCAGCAAAGTGAACCTCAGTACAACTTTTAACCAAATTGCTTCATCATAAACCAGCTGGATTAACATCAGTACTTTACAGTAATGACACAGGGACAGCAGAATCAGTTACTGGGAAGAGAAAAGGATTGTGCTTACACAAGACAGCACACTCTCGACTCTGATCCCCAGCATCTGCAGTCTCACTTTCTCCATGTTCACTTTAAGTCACCCTAGTCAGGCCCTTGAGGAGTGATACCTCAAATATACAAAGAACAACTAATCTTGCCCATCAAATGTTTTCTTTGCATTTTGAAATCAAAGCTTCACAATTGTATCCCATCAGTAGAAGCTAATTTTTTGCAAATTTGAAATGTTGAATCTTAAAGTGGAAGAGATAATGAAGGAAAGCAGGAGTTCCTCAGACAGTTACAGCTCTCTCTCACACACCAGATGGTTATGAATGCAAGTCTCTGATCTGACCTGTCACTCAAAACTACCCACATGATTCAGTTCCATCTCCATGTCCCTCTATGGATTGCTTTGTGATGGTCAAAGTTTGAGTGACTGTAACGTGCAGACTCCCCGACTCGTGGGAGAACTGTCCTGGCAAAGGAAGACTGTAACTCTCTTGCCCCCCAACAGGCCAATCCAATGAAGTTTTCATGATCAGAATCAATAAGCATTTTGCTATGAACTGAGGTGGCTAAGTACAGTCAAACTGCAGATCAGCAATCATCAAATAAAATGGTGGAGCAGATTTATTGGGCTGAATGGCCTCCCTCCTATTCATGTGCAACAAGAAAAACTTATAAAAAAACATCCAGGAGCATTTTGTGGAGGAATATTTACAAAATCCCATTTTGCAGAATAAAAAACAAGTGTTACACATTACGGGGGGATGTGGGTAACACTGACATGACAAATCTTTATATTCAATCCAAAAGGTCCCGAAGGAATTAAAAGTTAACCCTTTGTCTCGCCAACCTCTCGGTATCTCCCTATTTCCCTCTCTCTAAGCTCTCTGTCTATGGTCCATCAGTGTTTTGTGAACTGACAGACACCTTCCAGACTGGAAACTAGAAATGGAGAACTGCATTCCTATTGCACTGTTCACAATCCCAGGATGCTCCAAAACATGTTACAACCAAAGAAATACCTTTTCGAAATGTAATCACTACCATAATATAGAAAATGCAGCAGTAGTTATACACAAGTTGCTCCTACAAATAGCTCTCTGATAATGACACAATTTTCTGATGCTTCAGTGATGTTGAGGGAAGGATAAATATTGGTGTGGGTGGCACGGTGGCACAGTGGTTAGCACTGCTGCCTCACAGCGCTAGAGACCCGGGTTCAATTCCCGCCTCAGACGACTGTGTGGAGTTTGCACATTCTCACCGTGTCTGCGTGGGTTTCCTCCGGGTGCTCCGGTTTCCTCCCATAGTCCAAAGATGTGCAGGTCAGGTGAATTGGCCATGCTAAATTACCCATAGTGTTAGGTAAGGGGTAATAAGCCTACCATGGGGAACCTTATCAAATGCCTTACTAAAATCCATGTACACTACATCCACTGCTCTTCCCTCATCCACATGCTTGGTCACCTCCTCGAAGAATTCAATAAGACTTGTAAGGCAAGACCTACCCTACAGTGTTTCCACACTGTAATCTAATCTAATCTAATTGGTAGGATGTCTGAGAGAAGTCGCTTGCTTTCCTCAGAACATTGCCCTGTGATATTTCACTGCTACATGAGAGGACAGGAAGAGTCTCTGTTTAACATCTCATCTGAAGGACTGTATCTGTGATGGTACAGCACTCCCTCAGCCCCAGGGTGTGCCTGCCTAGATTTTTGTAATAAAGTTCCAGGAGTGGGATTTAAATCCACAATCTATTGGAGTGTTACCAACTGTAATACCACAGTTGCTGCAATGCTATAGTGTTGCAATCAATCTCAAGATTAAAATATTTAACAGCCTCCCATCGACCTCTCCTCATACTTGTCAGAGCTAATCACCATTGTGGCTGCAGCACTGTGTTATTATTGACTTCTCTGGGTCAGGGAGAGGGAGGAATTCCCACTTTTAACCAGCATCCAGTGTCTTCCATTGCAAAGCATGTGTATGGCAATAGTTAGGATATTGGCCTCATGGAAAGCCAACTGCTCGTTAAGCCCCAACTCCCCTCCTCTCATATATGGATGACGACCATAAGCTGCCGATGTAAACACAGCCCTGTCCCCCCAGTAAGATTTGAATGGTCTGTGGGAGAGGAAGAAAGGGAGCCAATGGACACTTTTACTTTTCTTAAATTACTTTTTAAATCTCCTCAGAGAATGAGCAGATCGTGCAGCCAACAATTGACAGCGCATGACCCCCAGGAGGGTGTCACAGGTCAGAGAGACCACCAACAGGGTCTTGAGACCTTGAGCCATGCATCTGTTTACCATCTGGTGAGAGAAGCTGCTAAAAACATTTCAGGTTTGGGATCTTTCACCAAGCATATGTTAATTTGAACAAGACCAGCTCTATGAAAACTCATTCACTTGGAATGAGATTCTCTGAGTTTGGTTTAAAAATGTCACCTATTTTAATGTTTCTAACTATTTATATATCTCTATCTCTTATAAATAAACATAGCTCCATTTACTTAAATGTGTTTCTGGTTGATCTCAATGCTTTCCAATCATAAATCTCATGCCTAACAGTTGCCCAATGACACATGGCTCCAAGAAGCATTAAAGATTCCTGAGGTTTTGCAACAACGCACTACAGAAAAATAAACATTCCCTAAAACTCATTCTCCTCCCTCTGGCTTTCGCTGTCTCTCCTGAAGGCCATAGATCAAGCACAGAAGGCAGTCATTTCACACATTGTGTCTGACACATCTCGGCGTAGTTCACTCGTGCTGTTATATCTGACTTAGAAGATTATGTGTTTGAGTCCAGCTCTTGAGATTGAACACAAAAATCTAAGCTAACCCTGTAATGCACTGCCTGGATATGTGCTGGAGGCAAGTTCAAAAGGGGCATTGGATGGTTACTTGGATAGAAATAATACGTAAGGACATGAGGAAAAGGCAGGAGATTAGTACTTGATTATAGAACAGTGGGCCAAATGGCCTGCCTTCTATTGGCTAAGAATTCTGTGTCACTGCAGTGTGGAACTGAGGGAGTGCTGCACTGTCAGGGGTAACATCACTTGGGTGGAAGATTAAACTGTGGCTCTGTCTGCCCCCTCAGGTGGATGTAAAACATCCCATGGCTATTATTTCAAAGAAGAGAAATCACCCTGATTTGATTTGATTCATTGTTTTTGCATGTACCTAAGTACAGAGAAAAGCTTTTTGTTTTGTGAGCAGTACAGGCAGGTCATAGCAAACAAGGAAACAAATACACAGCAAACAAATACAGCTCCTAGGGTGCTTAGACACAGTGAGGCGCACAGGAGCTGCCCAAAGCAAGATCAGCATTAGATTTGAAATATTTAAAGTTGGAAAGGTCCATTCAGCAGTCTGAAAACAGCAGGGAAGAAGCTGTTGGTACATATGTTTAAGCTTCTGTATCTTCTGCCTGGCGGAAGAAGTTAGAATGTTGTATACATCACCAAAAACAGCTCATCATCACAGTGTTATTTGTAGGATCTTACAGTGAATACAGTGGGTGGCACATTTCCTACATTTCAACAGCAAAAAAGAACTTCATTGGCAACAAAAAACAGCTTCATCGGCAACAAAACATTTTGAAATGTCCTAAGGTCATGCAAAGCATTAATTTATAAAAATGGGAATCTAGTTCATATTTAGCTCCAATTTATTTACAGTTAAAAATACTGACAAGAAAAAGCAACTTGGCAAGACACAAGCACTGAATTTAGAATCATAGGAACAAAAACAGAAATTGCTGAAAAAGCTCAGCAGATCAGGTAGCATCGGTGGAGAGAAATCAAATTTAACATTTTGGGTCCATTAACCCTTCCTCAGAACTCTGATTTCTCTCCATCACTGCTGCCAGACCTGCTGAGGTTTTCCAGCAATTTCTGGTTTTGTTTCTGATTTCCAGCATCCGCGGTAGTTTGGTTTATATTTAAAAATATGGGAATTGATTGATACATAAATATAAAGTTCAAATAGGATGTATATTGGATTAAGAATTGTACAAGGTGCTGTTCTTACAAATAAAACTTAACTATCTTTATCCGTTATCTCTGAAATCTGCTCCATCACCAAAAGTCCTTTCCTTTCACTACACACTTAATACTGATCTCTTGTACATTTACAACTTTAGTTACTCCCCCACTGATGGTCATGTCTTTAGTTACTCCTCCACTGATGGCCATGTCTTTAGTTATCTGGATCCTAAGTTATGGAATTCCCTCCCAAAACTTTTCCATGCCTCTACTTCATTTTCCTCCTTAAGATATGCCTTTAAAACTAAGTCTTTGATCAAGTTTTTGGTCAATTGTCCAAATATATCTTTTAATGTCTTTATGTCATATTTTCCTTTATAAAGCTCCTGTGAAGTGATTTGGGATATTTTGTACATTATGGGTGCAGTATAAATGGAGGTAATGTTCTTTCTAAATTAACTCAGAAACAGATTAGATACATGCATTTCTAGTATCACGACAAAATCACATGATGGGCTCATTGAGACTAATTTTAACATTAGACAGAGTTTTCAATGAATAAGCCACAATTACACATCTTGTTTGAACTTCTTTTATTCACTCATGGAATGTGGGTGTTTCTGGCTGGACCAGTATTTATTACTTGTCCCTAGTTGCCCCTTGAGAAGGTGGGGGTGAGCTATCTTCTTGGACCACTGCAGTCCATGTGCTGTAGGTAGACCCACAATGCTCTGAGGGAGAGAGTTCCAGGATTTTGATTCAGTGACAGTGAAGGAACGGCAATATGTTTCCAAATCAGGATGGTGAGTGGCTTGGAGGGAAATTTGAAGATGGTGATGTTTCCATGTATCTGCTGCCCTTGTCCTTTTAGATGGAAGTGGTTATGGGTTTGGAAGGTACTGTCTGAGGATCTTGTGGACAGATCACACTGCTACTACTGAGTGTCAGTGGTGGAGGGAGTGGTGTTTATGGATGTGGTACAAATCAAATGGATTGCTTTGTCCTGGATGCTGTCAAGCTTCTTGAGTTTTGTTGGAGATTAAGTCATCCAGGCAAATGGGAGTATTCCATCCCATTCCTAAGTTGTCCCTTGTAGATAGTGGACAGGCTTTGGGGAGTCAGGAGGTGATTTTGTCGTGATACTAGAAATGCAAGTATCTAATCTGTTTCTGAGTTATTTTAGAAAGAACATTACCTCCATTTACTCGCCACAGTATTCCCAGCCTCTGAACTGTTCTTGTTGTTACTATGTTTATGTGGTGAGTGTAGTTGAGTTTCTGGTCAATGGTAACTCCCAGGATGTTGATAGTGGGGGGATTCAGTAATGGTAACACCATTGAATGTCAAGGCGTGGTGCTTAGATTGTCTCTCACATTAAAGATAGTCATTGCCTGGCATTTGTGTGGCACACATTTTCTATACTTTTAAATTTATTAGGAGGGACGTATTGGTGCGATATAGAACTAATAGTTAATTTCACGTGGCCTTAGTCTCAAATTATTGCCAACTGTCCTTGTCACTTACTGATGTCGAACAGTCTTTCAATAATTGATAATGTCTAATGGTAATTATTGGAATAATACAAAGGACAGCAGATGCTGGAAATCTGGAATAATGACAGAAATTACTGGAGAAACCCAGCAGGTCTGGCTGCATCTGTGGAGAGAAAACAAAGTTAATGCTTTGGGTCTGGTGATCCTTCTTCAGAACATTATTGTAAACACTTCTCAAAATAAAGTTTTGCAGAACAACATTGTCATGTTTTCCAGATTACCAACCTCGTTACTTTGTGGCATTTGTCACCTCTACCAGGGGGTGCTACTGGGTAAGCGTTGTTTGAGATAGTTCAGATCATTACTATTATTCTCCATGCACATTGCTTTGTCTTAATTAGTGGCCTATCTAGATTATTGATAGACTACTAAACCACTCAGTCAAACTGAGTGACAGGCAACATGGCCATCTCTCGCCTCTCACTCCTGGGAAGCCACAAGTGACCATGTTTGGGTTTGTTATCAGACATCCTGAATGATGGGTGCTTGTCCCCATGGGTGGGGGAATAACAACAGTACTTGCATGAAACTCATAAATCCACATCCATAAAGGTCATAATTGAGGGGTAGGACAGGAAGAGTGTCCACTAGCTTTACCACCATGAACTTCAGTGGGTTGGAGACAGGAATGAGGTCAATTCTTCCTTCACTATGTCCCACTCAGCCCAAAACATTCCTCAGGGTGGAGCATTATTGTCAATCCAGAGTGTGCAAATGAGTATTTGTATACGAGTGCGTGAGTGAATCTGACAGTGTTAAGCATGTGTGAGTGTTTGTCAGAGTGTGTATGTGAAAGAGAGAGAGAGAAAGAGTGAGTGCTTATCAGAATGTATGTGCATGTGTACTGTGTGAGTGTGTTGGTAATTGTGCGTATATCAATCATTGCCCAGTGCATTATCAGTGCAGTAGTCCCCCTGTACCCGCGGGGGCTACATTCCAGGACCTACTGTGGAAGCCTGAAACTGCGAATAGGAGCAAACCCATTCATTTAAATAGGAACCATACCTTCCCAGCAGCCTCCTGGTCCCTGGTTCCAGAATGTTCCCTATAATAAGTTCCGGCCGAGGTAAACTGTGGTAAGTGAAAGCGTGGAAACCTATTCCGCAGATTTGGGGGTTGCCCTGTACTTTGCAAGCAGGCTGAATGGCCTCCTGTTCAAAATATTTCATTTCTCAGAACATGGATGTTTACAAACAAATTGAGGTTTGTCACACACTTAATGGAGCCATTATTTGTAAAAGAGAATTATGTTAGAAAATTTGCTAGACCTTGAGGGTATAACAAGTGGAGTTAATAAAGGGGAACTGGGAGGTGTAGCGTACTTAAATTTCCAGAAGGCACTCAGTAAGGTGCAGCATAAAAGGTTATTACACAAGAAAAGAGCTCACAGATTTGGGGGTAATGTATTAGCATGGATCCAGGCTTCGTTGACACACAGAAGACAGAGATTCAGGATTAATGGGTGTTTTTCAGCTCAAAAAGACATAACTAGTGGAGTACCACATGGATCAGACTTAGGGCCTCAATTGTCTACGATCTATATTAATAACTTGGAGGAGGGGACAGAGTGTAATGTATCCACATTTACTGATGATACAAAAGTAGTTGGGAGGGTATGTTGCAACAAGGACATAAAGAACCTACAGGAAGATTACAGATGGGTTGAGTGAGTGGTCAAAAACTAAGCAGATAGGGTTTAATGTAAGAAAATGTGATCTCATACACTTTGGTAGGAAGAATCAAAACACAATTTTTTCCTGAAATGGAGGGACTTCAAAAACATGCAGCATAGAGGTATCTGGGTGTTCTTGTACATGAGACACTAGTTAGGAGGTAGATGCTGCAAATAATTAAGAAAGCAAATGGAAATTTGGTCTTTATTACTAGGGGATTAGAGATTCAAAAATAGCAAGGTGCTTTTTTGCTCCTGTAAAATAAGTTGATGAGGTCACACCGGGAATACAATGTACAGTTTCAGCCCAATGCATAAGAAAGAAAACATTGGCATTGGGAGGGAATTCACTAAGCTGATTCCTGGATCATAAGGTTAATTTAACAAAAATGGCTAAACAGTTTAGGCCTTTAATATTCAGAGCTCAGAAGAATAAGGTCTGATCTTAGGTGCGAGGGGACTTGACAGGGTAGATGTTGAGAAGATGTTTCCATTAGTGGAGGAATCTCAAACTCAGGACATAGTTATAGAGTTAGGGGACACTCCATTAAAATGGAAATGCAGAGGAATTCCTTTTCCCAGAGACTACTGAATGTCTGGAATTCTCTAACCCAGAGATTTGTGGATCACTGAAAGTATTTAAAGAGGAGCTGATAGATTTTTGAAAACTCGGAGAGTTGAGAGCTATAAGGAGCTGGCACAAAAAGGGATGTTGAGTCCTGGGACAATTTAGTCATGGGTTTGTTGAATGACAGGACAGGCTTTAGGGGCTGAATGGCCTCCTCCAGCTCCTGTTCTTTGTTCTTAGGTTATGTTCACTGTGATTGACCAGCCCAGCTTTCAACCCCTGGCAATCACAGGTACAGTTCATCATGACCCCAATGACAGTTGATAACACTCATCGTATTGTAGTACACTTAGCCTCCAAACCTCACCACACGCCTCAGACATCTAGTTTCAGCTACTGATGGAGGATTTTGAAACCTGTCTTTACTATCCAGAATTGATAGACAGTGAAGTTCTCCACTTTAGCCTAATGAAGGTTTACCCCTCAACAAACATCACTAGAATGGGTTATCTTGTTGTTTATCTTATTAATAACATACAAAATAGGAGCAGTGCAGGCCATTCAGCCCCTTGAGCCTGTTCCGACATTCAGTCGGATCCTGGCTGATCTCTTTGTGTTTTGAATTCCACATTCCCATCTGCCATCATTAGTCTTTGTTTTCCTTCAATAAAAAGAATCTGCCTAACTCCATCTTCAAATATATTCAATGACCCACTTCTATCACCATCTGAGACAGAAAGATCCAAAGTCAGGCAACCCCCTCAGAGAAAGAAATTCCCCTCATTGATGTCCTGATTCTTAAACAGTGCCCCCTCGTTCTAGGTTCACCCACAAGAGGAAACATTCCTCCCACACCCACCTTATCAAGACCATTCATGTCCTGATACACTTTAATCAGTCACCCTCCTCAACTTTCCAAACTCCAGTAGAAACTAGCCTAGTCTGTCCAAAATTTCCTCATGAAACAACCCACTCATTCCAGGGATTGATCCAGTAAACCTCCTCTCAACCCCCTCCAATTCATTTACATCCTCCCTTTAAATAAGGAGACCAAAAATTCCAAACAGTATTCAAGACATGGTGTCACTAATCTAACTAAAACATAATATCTTATTTCAGTTCTTTTTATGATAAAGAGCAACATTCTATTAGGGCCTCTTGATTACTTGCTGTACCTGCAGACTATCCATTTGTGACTCATGTGCAGGAACACCTTGATCACTGCACTTTGGAATTCTGCAGTTGTTCTCCATTTAAATAATGCACTGCTTTTTTATGCTTGCTCTTGAGTGAACAACTTCCCATTTTCCCACATTGTCCTCAATCTGCCAGACTTTTGTCCACTCACAACCAATTTTACATCTACCTGCAACTTTCTTATGTCCTCTTCACAACATACTTTCCTACCCATGTTTGTGTAATCTCTGAATGTCGCTACAGGCCCCCATTCCCCTGATCTAAGACACTGATGTAAACTGTAAAACACTGAGAGCTCACCACCACTCCTGTAGGCCTTCACTCATCACATCCTGCCAATCAGAAACAAAATAATGTTAATGCATGCTCTCTGTTTTCTGCCAGTCAGCCGATCTTCTATCCTTGCTAAATGTTACCCCCTCTCACTATGAGCTCCTGCTTTATGTAGTAACATTTTATGTAGCACCTTTTAAAATGTCTTCTTGAAATCTAAGTACAGAACATCCACAGACTCCCTGTTACCCACAGAGCATGTTATTATGTCAAAGAGTGCCAATGATTTTCTTTGACAAAACCATGTTGAATCTTCCCAGAGTTTGACAAAGTGCCCAGTTAGAATCTACTTAATAATCGATACCAATACCATCTCTTCTTTAGACCCCAAGATAACTAACCGAAAGCTTTCTGCTTGCTGCCTCATTCTCTAATTAAATAGGGGGATTATATTTGTTACATCCCAATCTGATGGAATCCTTCCAAAATCTATCAATTTTTGGAAAATTAGCACTAATACATCGATTACCTCATTCACCACCTCCTTCAATACCCGAGGATGAAATCCATCTGGACTTCTGAAGAAGGAGCAGACTCAAATTGTTAACTCTGATGCTCTCTCCACCTACGCTGCCAGGCCTGCCAGATTGCTCCAGCAATTTCCATTTTTGTGGCATAAATTTAATGCAAGGGGCAGGAGGTTTACAGGGGATGTAAGGAACAGGCTTTTTCACTCAGAGGCTGATGGGAATCTGGAACTTGGTGCCTGTAAGAGAAACCCTCATCACATTGAAGAAGTATTTAAATTTGCTTTTGCAATGCCAAGGGATACAAGGCAACGGGCCGAGTTCTGGGAAATGGGATTAGAATAGTGAGGACTGGCCTGAATGCGATGGGCCAAAGGACCTTTTTCCATTCTGTAGATCTCCATGATCCAGAGACTTGTGATTGTAATTTCACCAAGTTCCCCTTTCTTTTCCATCTCCTGGTTTGCACTTTTACTGGGATGTTTTTCTATCATCTGTTGATAGAACAGAAGCAAAATATTTGTTCATTTCATCCACCACTTTCTTTTATAGAATCCCTACAGTGTGGAGGCAGGCCATTCAGCCCATTAAGTCCACATTGACCTCTGAAGAGCATCCCACCCCATCCCTGTAACCCTGCATTTCCCATGGATAATCTACCTAGCCTGCACATCCCTTGACACTATGGGAAATTTAGCATGGCCAGTCCACCCTAACCTGCACATCCCTGGACTGTGGGAGAAAACCGGAGTACCCGGAGTAAACCCACGCAGACACAGGGAGAACATACAAACTCCACACAGACAGGTGCTCAATGCTGGAATTGAACCTGGGTCCCTGGTGCTATGAGGTAGCAGTACCAACCACTTCTATATTGGTCTACCCTCTAGAATCTCAGTTAACCTGGTCTAGCTCAGCTTTAATACCGCAGCCTGTTTATGCTGTGCATTAATTATTTGATTGTTTTCCTACAGTGTGACAATTGCTTGTGCATCTCCACTCTGTTCTCTGCCTGGGAATGGGTAGAGTATTGGAAGGATTTACAGGGTGATTAGAAAGCTGCCTGGCCAAAAATTGTGAACTCTCATCCCAATGTTATCCGCAAGTTATTGAGTGGAACTTCGACCCAGAGCGTTTATGTTCAGAGGCCAAAGTGTGACCAATTAAGATGCAGAACAGTGGTGATCATACTTAGAAATTAATGTTTTGACAGCAAAATACTTTGAAATCACCTGAGGATGTAAATGGTGCTATGTCAATGCAAGTTTTTCCTTTCCTACTTCCAATATTATAACATCTGCCTCACAGGATTCATTCTATAACTGCATTCCCTGTACAATAGCTAGGTTACAGATGTGCAAGTGTGGAGTTCAAGTCCACAAGAATCAGACCTTGATATAATTACCAGAACGGAAGCTTATTAAATCCTTTTTTGTAGAATAGAAAATGTCACCACAATAGCCTGGTTATAAAAAGGGGTCAAATTTAAACTGTACAGAAACCCACGGACGAGATTCTGTCTCATCAAAAAATCACTTTAAAGGCTGTGTGAGTGACAGTCCTTATACCCAGGTGAGACATAGTTAAGAAAAACATTCACAGACTGAGGGAGAAAGAGAGAGAAAAAAGTAATTTCTTAGTTGAATGCGTAGCCTAAGCCTTTGAATGCTGTGAGGGGCTCTCTCAGCAGTGAATCTTCCACTTAATCACCTGTGAGGCAAATCTCAAAGGGATCCACGCTGATAAATTATATAATTAATTAATTCAGTAAAAAGATATTAATTTTCCTCCCTCAGGATATTACTCAAATGCAGTGACCTTTAGGAAATAGCTGCTGCATTGTTACTAAGTTCACACGCATTTACATCCTAACCAACTCTGATTAATAGTACCACTGTGAGGGGCTAATCTACAGTTAAACTGGAATCTACACTTTCAACACTGCAGAGGAACAAAAATTCATTTCTCAATTATGAAACTGGGCTAATTTCAAGTGAGCTCAAAGAATTTTATAATTTGGACTTTGATTTCAGAGTTTATTCTGAAGACTGTAAATTTTCTTTGAAAATACAACTTAGTGACTATTTGACTATGCAATTATGTTCTAACTGGACCCATTTTATTAACCATTTAACTGACAACCTCTGCCTGGCAGGATCATCTACAGCTTACTAACACAATTGCTGTGGAATTAAATCACAAGATCAATTCAAGAGGAATCACAAGGATCTAAGCCCCAGTTGATCTAAACCTTGGTGTCCATTGCATCTTGGTGCTGGGACCCCTGCCAACCATACGGATACCCATTGTTTGTGGGAAGGCTTACCCAAAATAACTGGCTACAAGGCAATGTTGAACAGAATCACAGGCAGTGGTGCACCCTGACCTGAGGATCTCGATGCATTCTATACTCGCTCTGAACAAAAGGGCAGTGAGGCAATGTCCTGTATCCCATCAGCCTCCGATGCACCGCCGCAGACCTTAGGTCAGCCTTCTTGAGAGTTAACGCATAGAAAGTGACTGGCCCAGACGGCGTTCCAGGCTGTGCACTCAGAGGCTACATGGACCAGCTGGCTCGAGTGTTCATGACATCTTCGACCTTCTCCTCGCTACAATCGGAAGTCCTCATCTGCTTCAAGAAGACCACCATCATCCCGGTACCAAAGAGAACACATGCAGCGTGCCACAATGGCTACCTCCCGGTGGCTCTGTCCTCCATCGTTATGAAGTGCTTCACGAGGATGGTCACAGCTCACATCAACCCCAGCCTCCCAGCCTACCTTGATCCTTTGCAATTCGCCAATAGGTCCACAGCAGATGCCATGTCCCTGGTCTTACACTCATCCCTGGAACATTTGGATAATGAGGGTACCTACGTCAGGCTCCTACTTACTGACTACTGCTACGCCTTCAACACCTTAGTTCCAAACAAACTCAAGTTCAAACTCTGAGACCTAGGCCTCAGCTCCCCCCTTCTGTAACTGGATCCTTGACTTCCTGACCCACAGGCCACAGTCAGTAAGAAACAGTGACAACACCACCTCCACCATAATCCTCAACACTGATGCCCCACAAGGCTGGGTACTCAGCCCCTTACTATACTCCTTATACACTCAGGACTGCGTGGCCAAATTCAGCCCCAACTCCAATTACAAGTTTACTGACAACACCATTGTGTAGGTCCGATCTCAAACAATGACAAGGCAGAATACAGAAAAGACATTATGTGCTTAATGACTTGGTATGAAGACAACAATCCCTCCGGCAACATCAGCAAATCGAAGGAGCTGGTCACCGATTTCAGGGAGCAGAGTGGAGGGCATACCCCTTTCTGTATCAATGGGACTGAGGTGGAGATGGTCAAAAGTGTCAAGTTCGTGGGAGTGACGATCACCAACAATCTGTCCTGGTCCACCAATGTTAACACACTGGTCAAGAAAGTGCAACAACATCTCTACTTGCTCAGGAAGCTAAGGAAATTCAGCATGTCCACAAGGACTCTTACCAGGTTATATAGATGCACCATAGAAGGCATCCTATCCAGATGTATCACAGCGTGGGACAGCAACTGCTCTTCCCAGGGCTGCAGGAAACTGCAGAGAGTGTGAACACAGCCCAGTCCATCCCATAAACCAGCTTCCCATCCACTGACTCCATCTACACTTCCCACTGCCTCGGGAAAACAACCAACATCATCGAAGACCCCTCCCGCCCTGGAAATACTCTCTTCCACCCTCTTCTGTTGGCCGGAAGACATAAAAATGTCAATATGTGATTCAAGAACAAATTCAAGAACAGCTTCTTCCCCGTTGTTATCAGACTTTTGAAAGGACCTCTCAACTGTTAATTCTAATCTCTCTCTCTGCACCTTCTCTGTGACTATAACACTGTATTCTGCACTCTGTTCCCTGATGAACTTTGTATGGTACGATCTGCCTGTAGAGGATGTAAAACAACACGTTTCACTGTGTCTCAGTACATGTGACAGCAATCAATCAATCAAATGGCTTCAGTTACCTGACTTCCCCCACACACCTCCTGCTCTGTAATCTCAGCCCCCTGCTGTCAATCAGCCTCTGGACAAGAGAACGATTTCCTGAATGCCAGATCCAGTAACAAGCAAGAATGTGGCTCTAAGCAAAAAGGATATCTGTCTGCATCGACTTTTCGACAAAGAGAGAGAACTTGAGGGTCACATTATTCGATGTTCAGAAAGGGCTGTCAAGAGTCTGATTTTTCTGAGACTGCTGTCAATGTGTTGAGCGTGCAGCACTTAACTGCAGCCCTGGGTCAAGAAACAATTGAATAAATATGAGGCCCAATTCACTCCATTAGAATATTCAAGCCGAACACTGTTTAAATGAGTTAACTCCGATGACAGGTTTCTGATGTACACCAGCTCTTTTCTCTTTTGTTCCTCTCCCGATGCCTATTAACCATTCAAATCTAGAAATATCGTATGATTGAAGGAGATTGATTGATTGCTCGATGGCTGAGGTGCAGATTCTCACCTCGACAGTCTTGGTTTAAATCAAGCCAAGGTTCAGGGTCAAAGAAACCTTTCACTTAATGGCCATTGGAGGCCAGAGAGAATAACGCTGTGAGAGGATCAGGGACTTAGCAGCGGGTATAGAATAATTTTCAAATCTTTGCCAAAACATCAATCTGCCTCTTATTAGTGACTAAATTGGTAAATTCCCTCAGAGATGACTAGGTAAGGAGTGACAAAATATCTCGCTGGTAATACGGAGCAGTTCTCTGTGTAGTTCAGTGTGGGCAGTGTAGAAGGAATTGTGTTGTGTTACATCTTACAGTTAGCCTGCAGTAGACCTTTGAGATCACAATAACAGCACTGTATCGCAGTCTGTGACTGACGGTATAAAAGTCTCATGTTAGAAATATCTAGAAAGATTTCAGATGCCATCAGTGTGTTTTGCAAGTTACGATGGAAGTACGACACTGTTTCAAATCCAGCAGCACAGTGTTAGCCCTGACCCTGAGGGTGCCAGTAACTATAATACGTGCACACACCAAGAGATGTAATAAACGTCCATTGAATAGTTCAGTGCTATGTTACCCACATGTAGTTTGTCTGTTATGACAGTTAACACAAGTACTGATTCATTGGATACAAATATTCTGCTGGGGTCAAAGCCCACAATATAGTCACTGATCACTCTATTCTGGGAGTGTTTGATTGGGACAGGACAGAGAGCTTTACTCTGGATCCTGTGCTATCCCTGCCCTGGGAGTTTTTGATAGGGATAGTGTAGAGGGAACTGTACGCTGTGACTAACCTCATGCTGTCCCTATCTGGGGCGTGTTTGGTGGGGGAACAGTGTAAAGGGAACTGTACTCCATATCAAACTCCATGCTGTCCCTATCCTGGGAGTGTTTGATGGGGACTATATATATCTAGTCGAATAGTCTGCCTACTGCAGCAATGCTGATATTATCAATTTCAACATTGGAAAGTAAGCATAGATAGTAGGATTGTATTATCCAATAGATATTTACTGTATTACAAACAAATACAGATAATACTGGAGGAACTTTGCAGGTCTGGCAGCATCTGTGCAGAGAGAAACAGAACTACTGTTTCCACTCCAATAAGATTCTTCTGCAGAACTGAGTCATACTAGACTCGAAGCATTAACTCTGTTTCTCTCTGCAAAGATGCTGCTGGATCTGCTGAATTTCTCCAGCATTTTTTGTGTTTGTTGCTGATTTCTAGCAACTGCAATACTTTCCATTTAGTCAGATCTTCACTCTACCCAGCCAGCATACACAGGCATTACACCTTTAAGGCATATCAGTGCCTGGTGACGATTAGCTGTGAGATTACAAAGAACAGAATGGTCTTATTAGCACGTGATGCTTCAGGTGGCCGCTGTTATGGTGAGATATTTATTCCCGCAAAACACACGGGCAATATCAAGATCATGCCTCAGAGAAGCACACGAACATACTGACCGTGTGAAGGTTCACAACATTCCCCTTTTAGCAAAGATAATAACCTACCCTGAGTAGATACATATGGTTTTACATAATCACAGGTTATCAATTTAATAATTACACTAACATGGGACATAAAGTTAACAGCCTTAACTTTTCAGAGATCCATGTAATGCTAATCCAATGTTGAAACTGATAACATCAGCATTGGTGCAACAGGCAAACCATTCTACTGGATAGAATGCTTTTTGATGACTGATCTTGATTGGATGATCATATATTTGTATGAAGAGGGAAATATCAACAAGAGACCATGGAGCCTTGTACATCCACCTGAGACAATGAAGTGCACCCAATAGTGTAACATGTCTACGGTGCTCAAACTCTGACAGCACAGTACTCCCTCTGTACTGACCCTCCGACAGTGCGGTACTCCCTCAGCACTGACCCTCTGACAGTGCCGCACTCCCTTAGCACTGACCCTCTGACAACGCCGCACTCCCTCAGCACTGACCCTCTGACAGTGCCACACTCCCTCAGCACTGACCCTCTGATAGTGCGGCACTTCCTCAGCAATGACCCTCTGACAGTGCGGCACTCCCTAGGCACTGATCCTCCGACTATGCGGCACTCCCTCAGCACTGACCCTCCGACTATGTGGCACTCCCTCAGCACTGACCCTCTGACAGTGCGGCACTCCCTCAGTACTGACCCTCCGACAGTGCGGCACTCCCTCAGCACTGACCCTCCGAGTGCGATGCTCCCTCAGCACTGATCCTCCGACAGTGTGGCACTCCCTCAGCACTGACCCTCTGACAGTGCGGCACTCCCTCAGCACTGACCCTCCGAGTGCGATGCTCCCTCAGCACTGACCCTCCGACAGTGTGGCACTTCCTCAGCACTGACCCTCTGACAGTGCGGCACTTCCTCAGCACTGACCCTCCGACTGTGCGGCACTTCCTCAGCAATGACCCTCCGACTGTGCAGCACTGCATCAGCTCTGACCCTCTGACAGTGCAGTCCTCCCTCAATACTGATCCTCCGACAGTGCGGCACTCCCTCAGTACTGACCCTCTGACAGTGCGGCACTCCTTCAGTACTGACCCTCCGACTGTGCGGCACTCCTTCAGTACTGACCCTCTGACAGTGCGGTACTCCTTCAGTGCTGACCCTCCGACAGTACGGCACTCCCTCAGCACTGACCCTCTGACAGTGCGGTACTCCCTCAGCACTGACCCTCCGACAGTGCGGTACTCCCTTAGCACTGACCCTCCGACAATGCGCACTCCCTCAGCACTGACCCTCCAACTGTGCTGCACTCCCTCAGCACTGACCCTCCGACAGTGCGATGCTCCCTCAGCACTGACCCTCCGACAGTGCGGCACTCCCTCAGCACTGACCCTCCGACAATGCACACTCCCTCAGCACTGACCCTCCAACAGTGCTGCACTCCCTCAGCACTGACTCTCTGACATTGTGGCAATTCCTCAGCAATGACCCTCTGACAGTGCGGCACTCCCTCAGTACTGACCCTCCGACAGTGTGGTACTCCTTCAGTACTGACCCTCCGACAGTGCTGCACTCCCTTAGCACTGACCCTCCGACAATGCGCACTCCCTCAGCACTGACCCTCCAACAGTGCTGCACTCCCTCAGCACTGACCCTCCGACAGTGCGGTGCTCCCTCAGCACTGACCCTCCGACAGTGCGGCACTTCCTCAGCAATGACCCTCTGACAATGCGGCACTCCCTCTGCATTGACCCTCTGACAGTGCGGCACTCCCTCAGCATTGACCCTCCGACAGTGCGGCACTTCCTCAGCATTGACCCTCCGACAGTGCGGCACTCCCTCAGCATTGACCCTCTGACAGTGCGGCACTCCCTCAGTACTGACCCTCTGACAGTGCGGCACTCCCTCAACACTGTCCCTCTGACAGTCCGGCGTTCCTCCATTACTACTCCAACATCAATGAAACACTCTAATGATTCACATCTTGTGAATTGCTACTTGAACCTTGTGGCTCAGTGTCAAAAATGGTGCAAATAACTTTCTGACCAATAAAGCAAGTGAGCTCACCACTGAGCTATTGTGGAAATTGACTTACCACTGAATCAGCCTTTCTGAAATTGAATCTAGCTTTTGACCTAAAATCTGGTTGGATTGCCCTTTGGTACTGATAAGGTAGCACACAGTAGGCTACTTACTGGGCCCAGACTGTTGTTCCGTGCGATTTTATAAACCTCTATAAGGTCATCCCTCAGCCTCCGACACTCCAAGGAAAACAGCCCCAGCCTGTTCAGCCTCTTCCTATAGCTCAAATCCTCCAACCCTGGCAATATCCTTATAAATATTTTTCTGATTCCTTTCAAGATTAACGATATCCTTCCTATCGCAGGGAAACCGGAATTGTGCACAGTATTCCAAAAGTGGCCTTACCAATGACCTGTACAGCCACTACATGACCTCCCAACTCCTGTACTCAATACTCTGACCAATAAAGGAAAGCATACCGAACACCACCTTCTCTACCCTATCTACCTGTGATTCTACTTTCAAGGAGCTATGAACCTGCAAGCCATGGGCTCTTTATTCAACAACACTCCCCAGGACCTTACCATTAAGTGCATAAGTCCTGCTCTGATTTGTCTTTCCTAACCCAGCACCTCACATTTATCTAAACTAGACTCCATCTGTCACTCCTCGGCCCATTGGCCCATCTAATCAAGATCTCGTTTTACTATGAGGTAACCTTCTTCATAGTCCATTAAGCCTCCAATTTTGGTGTCATCTGCAAACTTTCTAACTTTACTTCCTATGTTCACATCCGTATCACATCCAAAGAGATCAGTTAGAAGCAGAGTAGGCCATTCATTGGGTCCCTCGAGCCTGCTCTGTCATTCAGTAAGATCATGATTGATCTGATTGTAACCTTCAACCCACAATCCCATTCACCCATCCTGATAACATTCCCACCACACTGTTTAACAAGAGTCTATCAACCTCTGCCTTAAAAATATCCAAGGACTTTGCTTGCATCAGAAGTTTAAGGTAGAGAGTTCTAAAGACTCACAACCCTTTAAAAGAAAAAAACATTTCCTATTCTCTGTTCGAATGGGTGACCCCCTCACCCCCCAAATTTTTAACAAGTGACCTTGATTCTAGATTCTCTCACTAGAGGAAACGTCATCCCCATATCCACGCTGTCCAGACCATTCAAAATCTTACATCTTTCAACCAAATTATCTCTGACTCTTCTGAACTCCAGAAGATACAAGCCCAGTCTGTTTACACTCCCCTCATGAGACCACCTGATCTTTCCAGAGATTAGTCTGTCTCAAATTCACTTACATCCTTCCAAAAACAAGAAGACCAACATTGTACACTAAATATGGTCTCATCAGTGCTCTATGTAGCTAAAGCATAACCTTCCTACTTCTGTATTTAATTCAACCCATAATAAATGATTAGCTTTCCTGATTACTTGCATACTAACTTTGAGATTTGTGTACTAGGACACTCCAATCCCTCTGTATCTCAGAGCTCTGCAACTCTCACTATTTGGACAATATGCTTCTCTTGTTCCTTCCTGTCAATGGACAATTCTACAAGTTCACACATTACACTTCATTTGTCACATCTTCGCCCACTCACTTAACCTATCTATATCTTTTATTAGCCTTCTTAAGTCCTCTTCACAACCTACCTTTCTTTGTGGTATTAGCAAATTTAGCAACCATACCTATGGTTCCTTTATCCAAGTCATTTAACTAAATTACAAACAATTGAGGTCCCAGCACTGATCACTGAGCCACTCATAACATCCCGCCAAAAAGAAAAAAGGCCCATTTATGTCTACTCTCTGCTTCCTGTTAGCCAGCTGATCTTTGATCAATGCTCATACGGTTTTCTCGCTTTCTGCAATAACCTTTGATGTAGCACCATAATGAATGCCTTCTGGAAATCTAAGTACAGTGCATCTATCAATTCCCCTTTATCCACAGCGTTTTTACCTCCTCAATGAACGCCAACAGATTGATTGTTCTTTCACAAAACTATGTTGGCCAAGCTTGATTACCTTGAAGTATTACATTACAGTATTCATGTGTAATGCCATAATGTCTTTAATACTAGTTTCCAACTCTTTTGCTGTGACACATGTTAAGCTAATTAGCTTGTAGTAAGCTAACTGAGCTCTCTCTCTATACAGATGCTGTCAGACTTACAACGTTCCTCCAGTAATTTTGGTTTTAATTTTGGATTTCCAACATCTGCAGTTTTTTTTTGTCCTGTGGTTTCTGTTACTGTCTGCTTTACATTTGAATAACAAGACGTAGACCCCATCTTCCAATTTAATGGGACATGCCTGAAACCAGAGAGTTTTGAACATTAAAACCAATGCATCAAGTGTATCACTAGCCAATTCTTTAAAGGTGAGGTCCATTTTCCATGAACCCTAACCCTTCCGCCACAGCTCCAATAGCTTACGCATTGCTACTTTTCTGGTGATTACAAATGTCCTTGGTTCCTCCTTCCCTTCCATTTCCTGTTTGATCGTTGCTGCAATCTCTATCCTCTACAGTGGAGACTTATGCAAGCTACTGATGCAATTCATCTACCACATTCCTTATTTTCCATTATTAATTCTTTAGCCTGGCATTCTATTGGACCAACACTTCCTTTGTTAACTCTTTTGTTCTTTAAATAATTATAGAAGTCTTGCTATCTACTTTTTAAATCTCCTGGTTAACTTTCCCTTGTACATTAAATATTCCCCCTATCAGTGCTTTGGTCATTCTTCAGTTTTTTAAATATATTCTGTTCAACTTTCTGATCTGCCAACTGTATTAGTACAATTATAAGTTTCTTTATCTTTTACTTTGATACTATTTTTAACATTTTAAGTTAACCACGCACTGTGAATTTGTCCCTTGGAATTTTAATTATTTGTTCCAATGTATCAAAACTGTATATTCGGAAATATCCCACTGCATCTTTGAATGACCCATCCTTTAACCTAATTAGCAATTTATTTTTGTCAGCTCTCCTTTCATGCCCACATAACTCCTCATATGGTAGTGCAACTGAGAGGTCTCCTTCACTGAGACCATTCATGAATCCTATCTCATTATATGACAACAGGTCCAGTACAGCTTAATGCTCCAGATGTGCTGCTCCAAACATCTACCTCAAAAACATTCCAAGAACTCCTCATCTAGGCTACTCTTGGCCCATCTGACTTTTTGAGATGATGTATAGATTAAAATCTAGGTTAATGATTATTAGATTAGATTCCCTACAGTATGGAAACAGGCCCTTCGGCCCAACCAGTCCACACCGACCCTCCAAAGAGTAACCCATCCTTCTGAGTTGGGGGGAAGGGAAAGTGAAAGCGACAGGGAGTATGGCGTTAAATGGAAAGATAAGCAGCAGGATAGCATGTGTGCAGGCGGATTTATACTTGAGGCAGACTGGGAATGCAGCAAAAAGGAAGGATAACTTAGGACATCTTATGACTTCCAATATCTCTAATGATAAGAAAGTTAGCATTAAGGCACTTTACCTGAATGCTC